>NW_021626810.1:0-17275 GCF_004785775.1 Grammomys surdaster
ACAAACGTAAAAAAGTTAAATCTTTTTTTAAAAAATTACTAAAAAAATTAAAGAATATGAAAGAAAAAAGTTTCCTATGAAATTGAATGTGATTTAAGGAAAATTTCTGATAAAATTCTGTATTTGCATTGAAAAAAATGTTTGATAAAATTAAAAATATTATTGAAAAAACTAGTAATAAATATTACGATAAATAGTCAAAATTTGATGAAAAATACAAAACACATATCGACAAATTGATTAAAATTATGACAAATAGAAAAAAGTGTATGAAAATGTTGAGTATATTTTTTTAAAAAAAAATCCTAAAAAATTACATGTTTGAAAAGGAAAAATATACTTTTTATATGGAAAGTGATTTAAGGAAAAATTATGATCTAATTGAATATTTGCATGGAAAAATATTTGGTAAAATTTAAGACATTATTGAAAAAACTAGTGATAAAAATTAAGAGAATTAGTGAAACTTTGACAACAAAATACAAAACATATGGAAATGAAATTAATTTAAATGATAACAAACAAAAAATATATGAAAATTTGAATTTTAGAGAAAACGTTCACAAAATATTTGAAGTTTGACAGGAAAATATTCCTATTGACATTGAATGTGATTTAAAGAAAATTACTAAAAAAATTGAGTATTTTATGGAAAAAAAATTGGATAAATTTGGTGGTATATATTGACATATATAAAAATATGATGAAAATATATAAAATATTTCTGGAAAATTTTGATTAAAATGAAGACAAATATACAAAAGTATATAATTATTGAAACAGTAGAGAAATCACTAAAACAATTCAAGATTGACATGGAAAAATTTGTAAAAAAATTGATGATTTAAGAAAATTATGGAAGAAATATAGTATTTGCATGGAATAAATATTTGATAAAATTGAGACATTGTTTTAAAAATTAGTGATGAAAATTAAGACAAACACAGAAAAAGTGTTGAAAATATATGAAACATTTATTTAAAAATTTTAGCTAAATTGAAGACAAATATAAAATAAAAGTATGAAAATACTATAAATGCTTTTAGGAAATCCCTAAAAAAATTCTAGTGTGACATGAAGAAATTCATTAGAGTATTGAAGATGATTTTTAAAAAATTTCCAAAGAAATTGAATATTTGAAAAGAAAATAATATTTGATAGAATGAAAAGCAAAAATAAATGGTAAAAATTGAGATAAATATAGGAAAAATTGTTAAAAAAATAAAAAAAAATTTGGAAAAATTTTGGTTCACATGAAGAGGAATATAGAAAAAAATGTTTGAAAATATTGAACTTTTTGTAGAATAATCCCCCCACAAAATTCAAGATTGACATAGACAAATTCATTAGAAAATTGAAACTGATTCAAGAAAAATTATAGAAGAAATTGAACATTTGCATGGAAAAACATTTCATAAATTAAAGATATTTTTTTAAAAGTCAGTGCAAAGAAATATAGAAAAATTTATGAAAATATTGAAACTGTATCTAGAAATATTCCTAAAAAATTCAAGATTGACATGGAAATATTCAATAGAAAATTGGTGATGATTTAAAAAAGTTCAGAAGAAATTGAATATTTGCATGTAAAAATGTTTTAAAAAATTGAAGACTTTTTAAAAAATAGTAATAAAAATTACAATAAATATAAAAAAATATTGAAAAAATATAAAATATTTTTGAAAACATTTTGGTTAAAATGAATACAAATATAGAAAAAAGTATGAAAATATTGAAACTGTAAGACAATAGTTCAAAAAATTAAAGATTTACAGGGAAAATACATTAGAAAATTGAAGATGATTTAAGAAAACTTGCAGGTTAAATTGAATATTTGCATGTAAAAATGTTTATAAAATTGAAGACATTGTTTTTAAAATTAGTGATTAAAATTAAGGTAAATATAGAAAAAATCTTGAAAAATATATAAAACATTTGTGGAAAAACTTTGGATAAAATGAATATAAATATAGAAAAAAGTATGAAAATATTAAAAGTGTTTCCAAAATACACTAAAAAATTAAGGTTTGACATGGAAAATTTCATTAGAAAATTGATGATGATTTGCAAAAAATTTCTGAAGAAATAGAATATTTGGATGGAAAAATGTTTGATAAAATTAAAAACATTGTTTTAAAAGTTAGTGACAAAAATTAAGATAAACAAAAATGTTCTTGAAAACATATAAAACATTTGCAGAAAAAAATTTGCTTAAAATATTGAAACTTTGTAGAAAAACCTCTTCAATGTTCAATATGGATATCGAAGATTTCATTCGAAAATTGAAGCTGATCTAAGAAAAATTTCAGAAGAAATTCAACATGTTTTACAACCATGATGTCATACCCATAACATCACACCCGTAATGTCACACCTGTGATGTCACACCTGTGATGTCATATCCATGATATCATTGACATGAATCATACCCATGATGTCATATTCGAGATTTAACACCAATGATGTCATGCTCATGATGTCATACACATGGTGTCACACCTGGAATGTTACACTCATGATGTAACACTCATGATGTCATACACTTGATGTCATATTAATGATGTCACACCCATTTCATACCCATAATGTCAAACCATTATGTCACACCTAGGATGTTACACCTGTGATGTCACTCCCATGATGCCACATTCATGATATTGTACCTGTGATGTCACACCATGATGTCATACCTGTGATTTCACGCCTGTGATTCACACACATATCACACTAGTGATGTCACACTCACGATTTGACACCCATGATTTCATTCCCATGATATCATACAGATGATTCATTCCCATGTCATACCCATGTCATAGCCTTGTTGTCACACCTGTGATGTCACATCCACGATGTTGCACCTATGGTGTAACATCCTTGATGTCATACCCATGATTAATAACCATATCAAACCCATATCATATGCTTGATGTCATACTCGTGATGTCACACCTGTGCTGTCATATCTATGTTTTTGCGCATGAATCATACTCATGATCTCTTACCTGTGATGTCACACCCATGATGTTACACCCATGATGTCACACCCATGATGTCACACCCGTGATTCATCACCATGTCATTTCCATGTCATAGCCATGATGTTATAAACAATGACACACCGATGATGTATCACCAGAATTGTCACCCCCACGAGGTTATACATGTCATGTCACACTCAAGATGTCATACCAATGATGTCACACACTTGATGTCAACCCCATGATGTCACACCCATTATGTCATCCTTAATGTTGTGTCCGTGATGTCATAGAAGTGGTGTCACACCTATAACATCATACCCATGATGTCATATCTGTTATGTAATACCCATGATATCATACCCATGATGTGACACCTGTGAATTCATACCCATGATGTCATAGACTTGATGTATAACAGCCGTGATAACATGCCTGCAATGTCACACCCATGATGTCTCACCCATTATGTCATATTCATGATGTCACATCCATAATGTCAAAACCATGTCATACCCTTAATATCATAGCATGATGTCACACCTGTAATCTCACTCCTGTGATATCTACCTATGATGTCATACCCATGATGTCAAACAAGATGTCATACCCATGATGTCACATCTGTGATTTCACATCCATAATATCACAGTAGTGTATTCACTCCTATGATTTCACACCCATGATTTCACAACCAAGATGTCACGCCTGTGATGTCATATCAATGATTCATACCAATAGTATTCCATGTCATACTCATCGTGTCATACACTTGATGTCATACCTATGATGTCACACCCATGATTTCACACCCATGATGTAACACTTGTGATGTCATATACACGATTAATGGCCATATCATACCCATAATATCATATACTTGATGTCATACTTGTAATGTCATACAGATGAGTCATACCTGTGATGTCATACCCATGATGTTAAAGTAATGATATCACGTCCGTGATTTCACACTCGTGATGTTAGGCCTATGATGTCATACAATTGGTGTCACACACATTATGTCACACACTTGATGTCATACACATGAGTTTTACCCATGATGTCATATCCATACTGTCACACCCATAATGTAACACTCATTTTCTTTTCCTTTTTTTAAGATTTATTTTATGTATGTGATTACACTGTAGCTGTCTTCAGATACACCAGAAGAGGGCATCAAATCCCATTACAGATGGTTGTGAGCCACCATGTGGTTACAGGGAATTGAACACAGGGGCTCTGGAAGAGCAGTCAGTGCTCTTAACCACTGAGCCATCTCTCCAGCCCACACTGATGTTTTCAATCCTGCGATTTCACACTTGTAATGACATACCCATGATGTCACACCCATAAAGTCATACCAATGATTCATGCCAATGTTACACTATGTCGTACCCATGATGTCATATACTTGATGTCACACCCGTGATGTCACACCCATGATGTCATACACATGATTTCATACCCATGATGTCTCACCCATGATTTCATACCCATGATGTCTCACCCATGATGTCACACCCATGATTTCACACCCATGATCTCACACCCATGATGTCACACCCATGATGTCATACACATGATGTCACACCCATGATGTAATACACATGATGTCATACAGATGAGTCTTACCTGAGATGTAACATCCATGATGTCACACTTGTGATGTCATACCCATGATGTCATACACTTGATGTCACACCCTTAATGTCACACCTGTGATGTTGCACCCATTATGTAACATCGGTGATGTCATACACATGATGTCATTTACATGATTCATACCCATGATATCATGCCTGTTATGTCACACCCATAATGTCACACTCATTAGGTCATATCCGTGATGTCACATCGTAATGTCATGCCTGTGTTGTCATTCTAGTGATATCATACCCGTGATGTCACATCCATGATGTCACACTTGTGATTTCACTCCCATGATGTCACATCCATGATGTCATACTCATGGTGTCATAGAAATGGTGTCACATTCATGACACACCCAAGATGTCACACCCGTGATCTCATACCGATGATTCATACCCAGGTCATATCTATGTCATACACATGATGTCATACATGTCACACCCATGATAACACACCCATGTCATACCCTTATTGTCACACCATGATTCCATACCCGTGATTTCACTTCTGTGATTTCATACCCGTTATGTTATATCTGTGATGTCATATTTGTAAGGTCATGGCCGTGATGTCATTCTGGCAATGTCACACCCATGATGTTAGACATGTAACATTACACTCGTGATGTCACACCTGTTATGTAATACCCATGATGTCACACCCATGATCTCATACCCATGTTTCATATTCATGTCATATCTGTCATACACATGATGTCATACACTTGATGTCACACCCATGGTATTACACCTGTGATGTCACACCCGTTTTGTCTCCCCTGTGATGCCATAAACATGATGTCATACACATGAGTTTCACTCATGTTGTTACACCCATAATGTCAAACCCATGATGTCATTCCCATGATTCATAGTGATTTCATACCCTTGTTGTCTCATTCATGATGTCACACCCATGTTTTCACTCCTGTGATTTCACATCCATGATATCATACCCGCTATGTCATATCCATGATGTCACACCTGCGATATCATTCCAATGATTCATACCCATGTCATACCCATCATGTCGTTCTAATGCTGTTACACTCATAATATAACACCTGTGATGTCACATGTGTGATGTCATACACATAAGTCATACCCATGCTGTCATACCTGTGATGTCACACCCATGTCACACGATTGTGAAAATAACATGGGAAGAGAGAATGTGACACACCCACAGCATGGTTGTGACAATAACACATGAAGACAGCATGTGTGATACACACACAGCGTGGTTGTGACAATACAGGTAGAGAGCATGTATGACACATACACACATTGTGGTTTTGACAATAACACTGGAAGAGAGCATGTGACACAAACACAGCATGGTTGTGACAATAACATGAGAAGAAACTGTGTGTGACACTCACAGTGTGGGTGTGACAGTAACATGGGAAGAGAGCATATATCACACACAGAGTGGTTGTGACAATAACACGGGAAAAGAGCATGGCATATTCATGTGTGCATGATATTCTAATGTAATCACCATGATGGGAGCCATAGTGTGTTCACATGTGTGTGATATTCTAATGTAATTAAGATGGAAGCCATTTAGTGATCATGTATGCATGATATTTTAATGTAATCACCTTGATGGAAGCTGTGGCATGATTACATGCACATGGTATTCTAATGTAATCACTGTGATGGGAGCTGTGGCATGTTTAAGTTTACATGATATTCTAATGTTATCATGATGAAAGTGTTGGATTGTTCACATGTGTGTGATATTCTAATGTAATCATGATGGAAGCTGTGGTGTGTTCATGTCTGTGTGATATTTTAATGTAAATCACAATCATACTGTCATATGTTCATTCTCATATATTCTTACATATTTATTGCTTTTTTATTTTTTCAGTCAAGTATTCTTTTTTATTTTTAATTTTTATTTTTTCAGTCAAGAATTCTCTATCCTTATTTCTATTTTATCATAAAAAGCTGCAAAAAAGAAATTTTGATTGGCTGCAATGATTATCATCAGTGTTTGGGACTCCCGTCAGCATCAACTCATTCATTTTGATAAGGCATTTTCTTCTGAGCAGCGACAAAAATGAAAAACAATATTTAACCAAACATGTCACAAATGGAGATATTTGACAAAAGAAGACCACAAACAAAATGAATAAATGAAATATAAATAAAATTTTAATATTAATGTAAATGCAAATGTATATAAAATATACATATAGAGAAGGTATAATATACCTATCTTCATATGATGACAATGAAATGAAGGAAGTTCAATAACACAATGAAAGATATATTTGCTAATATCCACCTAGGGTGTAATATATCACAATTTATCAGCAAATTTTCTTTCTTTTATATATATATATATATATATATATATATATATATATATATATGTAAGTGTGTATGATGTATATATCAACAAGTATATGTATATGACTATATATATGACTCTGTATATGATATTGTATGACTATATATATGACTCTGTTTATGACCATGTATATGACTATGTATATGTATAAATGTATATATGATGTATCAGTATATGATGTATATGTATATGACTATGTATATGTCTATGATATATATGTATTTGACTATGATTTTTTCAATGTCTGTCTGTCTATGTCTATGTCTAAGTATACTTGTATGTACATGTATATGTATACATATTTTCTTTACTTTGCTTTAACCCCTTGTCATCTTCACTCAGCCCCCAATTTCTAATGCAATAAGGATTTGACATGATATAATGATAATGGTGAGCATAAATAATTAATAGTAATAATATTATCATGATCATAATCAATATGAATAATAAATATATAAAAATAATAATAATTATAACATAATCATAATAATCAGACTGATAATGATCAATATGAATAATAACTGCTTCTACTACTAATAATAATGTGATCATAATAATCATAATGATAATGATGAATATAAATCATAATTAATAATGATGATAATATTACAATCATAATAATCATAATGAAAAAAATCAATATAAATAGTAGTGAATAATGTTGATTTTAATATATAATCATTCTGATCATATTAATGAAATAAACATAATTAATAATAGTAATATAATCACAATGAAAATAAGCAGTATAAATAATAATTGATAATCATGTTATTGATAATAGTTTTATGATCATAATATGAATTATATAATTATAATAATCACAATGATAATGACCAAAATAAATGATAATTTACAATAATAACGAAATATTTAAAAATAATATAATCATAATGACAATAATAATTATAATAAGTATAATAATTATCAATATAAATTATAATAATGAATCAAATATTATGATAGTAATAGTCATAGTAATAATAAACAATATAAATAATTAATAGTAATTATATTACCATAATCATAATAATCATAATGACAATGAATGAAATGAATTAAAATTATACTATTATTACTAATAATATTTGTATTAATCATATTAATTGTTATAATAATGATTAATACAAATAATTAATAATACTAATAATGATAATGAAGTAATCATAATGAAAATGGTCAGCAAAGATAATACATAGTAATGATAAAGTAATCATAATAATAATTATAAGGATTAATATAGCTGATATTAATAATCATAAATCATGATCATCAATGCATACCATTCCCTGGTTTATATATGAATGGTTAGTCTCTCAATAAATACAGGAGAGAGATAAAAATCTGTATTTCCTAAGATAACAACTGCTAAGAATATGTATCATCTGAAATATGTCATGAATATAATAATAATGAAAATGATTATATATTATAATGTTAATGATCCATAAAATAATAATTGATAATAATGATTATATAAATATTATAATCATTATGATAATGATCCTATAGATACTCAATAATGATGTCAATAAAATCATAATAATCATATGTTAATGATCAATATAAATAATTAATACTAATAATGATAATATAAATAGTATTACCACGACAATCACAATGATAATGATCAAGACATATAATTAAAAAATCAATAATAATGATGATACTATAAACATAATAATCAAAATGATAATGATGAATATTAATAGTGATTATAGTAAGAATAATCATGATCATATCATAATCATAATAATCATAATGATCAATATGAATATTAATAATAATGATATTGATAATAATATTAAATAATCATAATATAACCATGATAATCATATTGATAATAATTAATATAAATAATATAATCTAGTAATCATATTTATGATCAATATAAATACTACTAATGATGATGATGATATCTTAATCATAAAAATTATGTTGATAATAGTCATTATAAAAAAATTAACAAGGATAATGATGATAATATAATCAAAATAACCATAATGATGATAAATGCAAATGATTAGTGATAATAACAATTCTGACAATAATTATTAATCATAATCATCAAAGCATAGTATTTCTAGGTTTATATTTGCATGAAAAGTAACTCAATATAGACATCATGTATATACAATATAATATATGTAATCAATAAGCACATCAACACACACATATATCTCCTCATGTATTTATTGAACTAAAACTGATTTGTATTCATATCAATGTAAATATTTATAATATATTATTCATGATTCTCAAGGGGAAGATATGTAAGTAATATAAATTATAAAATATGTAATCAATACACACCTAAATAAAATGTTTGATCAAATTGAAGACAATTGTAGAAAAAATGTATAAAATATTGAAACTTCGTAGAAAAATTCCTAAAAAAACTGAATATAGACGTGGAAACATTCACTAGAATGTTGACAATATTTAGGAAACAATTCAGAAAAATTGAATGTTTGCATTGAATTAAAGTTTGATAAAATTGAAGAAATTGTTTAAAAATAAGTGAAAAATCATCATAAACAGAAAAATTTGTTTTAAAAATATGAAATATTTGTGGAAAATTTTGGATTAAAATGAAGAGAAATATAGAAAACATGTATGAAAATATTGAAACTGTTTGTAGAAAAATCCCTAAAAAAGTTCAAGATTGACATGAATAAATTTGTTAGAAAATTGAAGTTGCTAAGAAAATTTTAGGAAAACCTCCAGGAATTTCAGTACACAATGAAAAGCCAAATGTAAGGATAATAGGTATAGAAGAGAGCAAGATGCCCAACTCAAATTGATAGTAAATATCTTCACCAAGATTGTAGAAGAAAACTCCCCAAATCCACAGAAAGAGACTCCCATAAACACAAAAGAAGCATACAGAATGACAAGTAAATTAGACCAGAAAAGAAATATAGCCTGCCACATAGTAGTCAAAACACCAAATGCACAAAACAACAACAACAACAACAACAACAAAAGAATATTAAATGCAGTAAGGGAAAAAAGTCAAATAATTTACAAAGGCAGAACTATCAGAATTACACTAGTTTTCCCAATAGAGACTCTAAATCCCAGAAGATCTTGGTGAGATGTCATACAGACTCTACCTAATAGCACACAAATTCCAACCCAGAGTACTATATCCAAAAAAACTCTCAATTACCATAGGTGGAGAAACCAAGGTATTACGTGACAAAACCAAACCTAAACCTCTTTCTACAAATACAACCCTACATCAAATAATAGATGGGAAACTCCAATGCAAGGAGGGAAAGTACACTTTTGAAAAAGCAAGAAGTTAATTTTTCAAAAAATCCAAAAGAAGATAGCCAAACAAACATAATTCTACCTCTAATAACAAAAATGACAGGAAGCAGCAATCACTAGTCCTTCATATCTGTGTACTCTGTTTGCCAATAAAAATAAAAAAACTAATCTCCTAGATTTGTAAACAGTACACAGAATTTTGCTGCATTCAAAAAAATTCACCTAAGTGACAAACACACACACTACCTCAGAGTGAAAGGTTGGAATTTTTTATTCCAACCAAATGGCCACAAAACCAAGCTGGAGTGGCCATTTAAATACTGAGTAAAATAGACTTTAAACAAACGTTTTCCAAAAAGACGAGCAAGGACATTTCATACTCATCAAAGAAAAAATCTACCCCAAAGAATTCTCAATGCTGAACATACATGCCCCAAATGCAAGGACACCTGCATTTGTTAAAGAAATTGTACTAAAATCCAAAGCATGCATTGAACTTCACAAAATAAAATTGGGATATTTCAACCCCAACTTTCACCAATAGCCAGACCATGGGAAGATAAAGTAATCAAAGACATATTGAACCTAACAGAAGTTAGGATCCAAATGGATTTAACAGATATCTGTAGAATATTTCATAGCTTAAAAAAAAAATGAGCATGTACATTCTTCTCAGCACTTCATTTAAATTCTCCAAAATTGACTATATATTCAGTTACAAAACAAGTCTCAACAGATACAAGAAGATTGAAAGAATCCCATACATATTAATATATCACCATGGACTATGGCTTGTCTTCAATAACAACAACAACAACAAAAGCAACAGAAAATCCACATACACATGGAAGCTGAACAACTCTCTACTCAACTATAGTTTGGTCAGGTCAGAAATAAAGAAATAAATTTATGATGTGTTAGAATGTAATGAAAATTAAGGCACAACATACCCAAATTGATGAGAAACAAAGAAAGCAGTGCTAAGAGAAAACTCATATAAATAAGTGTCTCCAAAAGGCAACTGGAGAGCATATGTCTTGACTTTTATCAGTAATTTTTTTTTTGTATTTTTCTTCAGTTTTTGTAGAAATGTTATGTGTGTGTGTGTATGTTTGTGTGTGTGTTTGTGTGTGTGTGTCTATAATTTTATTGGCAATTATTTATGTCTTCAATTTTATCAGTAATTTTTTCTATAAATGTCTTCAATTTATGTCTCCAATTTTATCAGAATTTTTATATACATCTTAATTATAACAAAATTTCTTACTATATATCTTCAATTTTATCAGCAATGTTTTCCATATAATTCCTAATTTACCTGAATATTTTAAGATACCACTTCAGTTTTTTTCAGAAAATTTTTCTATGCTTCTAATGAATATAATTTGTATATGACTTTTTTATTTGTATATGACAATTTTATTAAAAAATCTACATATGTATTTAATTTCATTATGAAATATTATGATATATCACAAATTCCATCAGAATTTTTTTGCATATATGTCTTCAATTTTACTCCAAAGATTTTTGATATACAACTTCAATTTTATCAGAAAGGTTGGTATTTATGTCTTCAATTGTATCAGAAAAATTTTTACTAAGTCTTAATTTTACCAGAATTTTTTATGTCTTAATAAGTATTAGAAATATTTTCAATAATAATCATCAATACTATCAAAAATTTTTATGTATGTCCAGTTTTATCACAATTTTCAATGTGTGTATCTTCAAGCTTATTTGATATTTTTGTATATATATCTACAATTGTATCAGAAAATTATTCTATATGCTGCTTCAATTTTTCCGACATTATTCTCTGTCTTCTGTTGTATCAGATTTTTCCATATGTGTCTTTGATTTTAATAAAAATTTTTTCTATATATATGTCCAATTTGGGGGGAAATATTACTATATATTTCTTCAAAAATCAATATTTTTTCTTTATTTATTTTCAATTTTTCAGAATTCTTTTATGTTGTCTAATCAATAAAAAATGTTTTCTATATGTGTCTTCAACTTTATCACAAATATTTTCTACATAAGTTTCAAATTCTATGGGAAATTACTTCCAAATATGTCTTCAATTTCATCAGAAATTTTTGGTTTATGTCCAATTTTATCACACAAAATTTCTACATATTTCTCAGATTTTATAAGAATTATTTACATATGTCTTACATTTTTTCCAAAAAATGTCTGTGTTCAATTTAATCAAAATTTTTTCTGTATACACATTCAAAATTTTTAGAATTTTTTCTATGTCTTCTGTTTTAACACAATATTTTCTATATGTGTAAATATTTTCAGAAAAAGTTTATATATATATACATATACATATACATATACATATACATATATATATATATCCAATGTTATAGTAAACTGTATATATATATATGTCTTTAATTTTATCACATTTTTTCTATATAATCTTTAAAATTATCAGAAAAGTTTTGTATACTTGTCTTGAATATTATCAGTAATATTTTGATATAATACTTCAATATTATCAGAAATTTTGTTTATACACATATTTAATTTTCAGGAAATAGTTTTTATGTACTATTTCATCAGAATTTCATTCTATTTGTCTTCAATTTCATTATAAAATTTTGTACATATGTCTTCAATTTTCTGGGATATTGTTGTATATATTTTGTCAATATATCACAAATTTTTGTATCAATCTTTTCAGAATTTTTTCTATATACACCTTCAAATTTATCACGAGTTTTATATGTATTTTCAAATTCTTCAAGAAACTTTTGCATATATGTCTACATTTTTATCTGAAATTTTTACATATGTCTTTAATTTTAATAGAAACCTTTTCTCTACTCATATTTTCAATTTTATCTATAATGTTTTTGTACTGTTTTATATGTTTCAGATTTTTTATATATCTTCAATTTTAAGAGATATTTTCTATATGTGTTTTATTTTTTTTCTTAATATTTTTGAAACTATGTCTCCAATTTTCCAATGCATGTCTTTCAGTATATCAGTACTGTTGCCTAAATATGTCTACAATTTTATTAGTAATTATTTGTGATATATGTCTTCAATTTTATAAGAAATTATTTTTGTTAAAGTCTTCAATTTTATCAGAAATTTCTTTTATATATTTACTCTATCACAAGTTTTGAAATATATATATTCATTTTATCAGAATAATTTATAAATAATTTCCCTTTTTCCTCTCTTTATGTGTTAAGAGAATCCAATCCCTAAAACTCTCTCCATTGCATAATGAGGATTTGGTAATTAATAAAGAATTTTTTCTATATATATTATCTATAAAACATACATTTTCTTGACATATATATTTAATTTTATCACAAATATTCTCTCTATATAGCTTTAAGTTTATCCAACATTTTTCTGTACACATCTCCAAATAAATAAGACTGTTTTTGGCTTTTGGCTGGGGGAGACACCTAGCAGGTCTGCTCTCATTAAGATACCATAACCTGAACATTCCTAGTGCAGCAACTGAGATACCACTGCACTGACAGCAGCAGTGGAACTACTGCACTCAGAGCAGCTGAGGAACTAGTGCACTCAGAGCAGCTAAGGAAGCACAGCACTTGGAACAGCAGAGGAACCACTGCAATCAGAGCAGAAGGATTTCACGATCCCAGAGGAAGCCTGAGTTCCAGGAGCTCTTCCACCCAGGAGCTCATGATAATAGGTTTACAGAAACATTTTGACTCTCAGGAGTTCTGACACAACCAAGATAACTGGAAAGACAGTCTCCAGTCCGAGACCGTGAATGCAGGTAGCACTAGAGTTAGTCAGATGGCAAAAGGCAAGCACAAGAATATAAGAAACAGAAACCAAATTATCTGGCATCATAACAATCTAGTTCTCCCAGGATAGCAAGTTCTGGACACCCCATCACCCCAGAAAAGCAGAATTCAGATTTAAAATCACTTCTCATGATGATGATAGAGGAATTTCAAAAGAACATAAAGAACACCCTTAAAGAAATTCAGGAGAACGCAGGTAAACAGGTAGAAGCCCTTAAAGAGGAAACAGAAAAATCCCTTAAAGAATTTCAAGAAACTGCAACAAAACAGGTGAAGGAATTAAATAAAAACCATCAAGAATAGAAATGGAAATAGAAACAATAAAGAATTCTCAAAGGAATACTACCCTGGAGATAGAAAACTTAGAAAAGAGGTCAGGAGTTGTAGATGCAAGCATCACCAACAGAATATAAGAGATGGAAGAGAGGATATCAGGTGCATAAGATACCATGGGAAACATTGACACAAGTGTCAAAGAAAATATAAAATGCAAAAAGCTTCTAACTCCAAAACACCAAGGAAATCAAGGACACAATGAAAAGACCAAATCTAAAGATAATTGTTATATATGACAGTGAAGATTTTCAACTTAAAGAACAGGTAAATATCTTCAACAAAATTATAGAAGAAATCTTTCCTAACCTAAAGAAAGAGATGTCAACACACATACAAAAAGCCTACAGAACTCCAAATACATTAAACTAGAAAAGAAACTCCTTCTATCACATAATAATCAAAACTTCAAATGCACAAAGCAAACAAGCAAAAAATACTAAAAGCAGTAAGGGTAAAAGGTCAAGTAACATAAAAGCAGACCTATAAGAAATACACCAGACTTCTCACCAGAGACTATAGAAGCCAGACGATCCTGGAGTGATATCATATAGACCTTAAGAGACCACAAATGCCAGCCCACACTATTATACCCAGCTAATCTCTCAATACTATAGATGGTGAACCCAAGGTATTACATGAAAAAACCAAATTTATACAATATCTTCCCACAAATACAGCCCTACAAAAGGATAATAGATGGAGAACTCCAACATTAGGAGAGAAACTACAACCTAGAAAAAAGCTAGAAAGTAATCTAGCAAACCTAAAAGAAGATAGGTACACAAACATAATTACACCGCTAATAACTAAAATAACAGGAAGAAACAATCACTTTTCCTTAATATCTCTTAATGTCAATAGATCCAATAAAAAGACAAAGACTAACAATCTGGATATGAAAACAGGACCCAGAATTTTCCTGCATAAAGGAAACACACCTCAGTGGCAAAGACAGACACTACCTCAGAGTAAAGGGCTGGAAAATAAAGCAAAAGGTCGCAAGAAACAAACTGGAGTAGCCATTCTAATTTCAACAACAACAACAAAAGACTTTCAGCCAAAACTTATCAAAAAAGATAAACACTTCATATTCATCAAAGGGAAAATCTACCAAGATGAACTCTCAATTCTGAACATCTATGCTCCAAAAGCAAGGACACCCATACTCATAAAAGACATTTTAGTAAAGCCCAAAACATACATTGCATCTCACACAATAATAGTGGGAGACTCCAACACACCACTCTTAGAAACATCATCCAGTTATCATCCTGTGGTAGTGAGCACTTTGAGAGAAAGTTTGAAGGCAACTTGAGAATTTCCAATGAGCACACTCTAAGGTTCTTGGTGTGAGTCAGTGTAAGAAGAGTTGGTGAGGAGAGAGGTTGTACAGCAGGTATCCTGGTGGTACAAGTGAGAAATGCTCACTGTACTTTGTGTCTAGGTGCCTGTCATCTTGGGTCCACTCGAATCCTTTCTGAGAGCTCTGAGTTTCATGTATGCCTAGCCCCTACACAGATAGGCAGGATCCACTGCAGAGCCTCCTTCTGCTAGGTTGAAAGGCAGTATTGGGCCTAGTATCCCATGGAAGGGATTGGATCCCCACCCCAACATGGTATAGCCACTCTTCCCTTCGCCTGTGCCCGGAGCAGTCTTAAACCACCATCCTTGTGCCCTACCAGCCCAGGGTCATCATCGGAGGGCCTTCTTGCCTGGCTGCCTTGACCTGAACTTGAGACAGTTTGTCCAGGAACCAGGGAGTCTGCATCCCCAAGAAGAGAAGTGGGTGTCAGCTTTAGGCGACACCAGTGTGGGCAGTGTCAGGCAGGCATGTGCTGGAACAATCTCTGGGGCCGGCCCAGTCTCAGGGGCTTGGCTCAGCACTGAGTGGGCGGGGTCAGCTCCTTGTACTCAATTCTAGGAGTTTATTTTAGTGGCTCTGCCTCTATGATACAGATTGCCACAGAGCTGAATTGGAAGGTCCTTTGCAAGTACCTCCTCAAACATATTAGTGCTCACAAGTTTCCTGCAGCATCCTTTAGTGGCTGGCAGGTGCCTTGCAGTTGAGGAGTGCCTATGATGGGTGACCCTTTCCTCTCTGCCATGCACACCTTTCTGTCTCCTGAAACTTAGGCACCCTCAACCATAATTCTGACCATTATTGGATGGATAGAGCATGAACACAGGCACATTCACAAACACATAAAAATGCACACACACACACACCCAACAACATGCAACATCCAAAAATAAGTCTTTGGCATCACAGCCTCCCAGGTTCTGAGCACAGTGCAGGCTGATATCTTAGGTTGCACACTTTCAAGGGAATTCTCTACACAGGCATCTCAATGCAGGGCTGCATCTGGGTTCTCGTGGGAGACTTGCCTTGCCCATCCCTGTTCACCAGAGAGATCCAGGTTCCTCTTGCTTTTGCTTTAGGCTCCTCAGCAGGTGCCTCACAGGACTCCCTCCCAACCACCACCTCTCCTTTTTACTAACACACAGAGAATCAGGGTGTGGGGACAGGCTATCGCACTTCTCTGAGCTGTCTCACCCACTCAGGACTCAGAAGCTTTTGTGGCCAGAGATCTTTAAGCAGTTAATGTCCTCCATGCCAACCCCAGCCTCACCTCACCCCCTTCCTAGGACTAGAGTTCTTATCTCTGGTTTGACTATTTTTTTTAATCAAAATTCTCTTGCCTGAAACTGTTTTTCATGTGAACTTTTGAGCCCCAGGCCTGTTAGAAAACCACCAAAGTCCTCAGAACAATTCAATGGTCTGGGAGGATCCCCCTTCCTCCTATGTAAGCAGCCTCACTGTGTGTCCCAAGGAGTCTAGGAGCCTAGGCAGTA
>NW_021626811.1:0-3053 GCF_004785775.1 Grammomys surdaster
ACAAACGTAAAAAAGTTAAATCTTTTTTTAAAAAATTACTAAAAAAAATTAAAGAATATGAAAGAAAAAAGTTTCCTATGAAATTGAATGTGATTTAAGGAAAATTTCTGATAAAATTCTGTATTTGCATTGAAAAAATGTTTGATAAAATTAAAAATATTATTGAAAATACTAGTAATAAATATTAAGATAAATAGTCAAAATTTGATGAAAAATACAAAACACATATCGACAAATTGATTAAAATTATGACAAATAGCAAAAAGTGTATGAAAATGTTGAGTATATTTTTTTTAAAAAAAATCCTAAAAAATTACATGTTTGAAAAGGAAAAATATACTTTTTATATTGAAAGTGATTTAAGGAAAAATTATGATCTAATTGAATATTTGCATGGAAAAATATTTGGTAAAATTTAAGACATTATTGAAAAAACTAGTGATAAAAATTAAGAGAATTAGTGAAACTTTGACAACAAAATACAAAACATATGGAAATGAAATTAATTTAAATGATAACAAACAAAAAATATATGAAAATTTGAATTTTAGAGAAAACGTTCACAAAATATTTGAAGTTTGACAGGAAAATATTCCTATTGACATTGAATGTGATTTAAAGAAAATTACTAAAAAAAATTGAGTATTTTATGGAAAAAAAATTGGATAAATTTGGTGGTATATATTGACATATATAAAAATATGATGAAAATATATAAAATATTTCTGGAAAATTTTGATTAAAATGAAGACAAATATACAAAAGTATATAATTATTGAAACAGTAGAGAAATCACTAAAACAATTCAAGATTGACATGGAAAAATTTGTAAAAAAATTGATGATTTAAGAAAATTATGGAAGAAATATAGTATTTGCATGGAATAAATATTTGATAAAATTGAGACATTGTTTTAAAAATTAGTGATGAAAATTAAGACAAACACAGAAAAAGTGTTGAAAATATATGAAACATTTATTTAAAAATTTTAGCTAAATTGAAGACAAATATAAAATAAAAGTATGAAAATACTATAAATGCTTTTAGGAAATCCCTAAAAAAATTCTAGTGTGACATGAAGAAATTCATTAGAGTATTGAAGATGATTTTTAAAAAATTTCCAAAGAAATTGAATATTTGAAAAGAAAATAATATTTGATAGAATGAAAAGCAAAAATAAATGGTAAAAATTGAGATAAATATAGGAAAAATTGTTAAAAAAATAAAAAAAAATTTGGAAAAATTTTGGTTCACATGAAGAGGAATATAGAAAAAAATGTTTGAAAATATTGAACTTTTTGTAGAATAATCCCCCCACAAAATTCAAGATTGACATAGACAAATTCATTAGAAAATTGAAACTGATTCAAGAAAAATTATAGAAGAAATTGAACATTTGCATGGAAAAACATTTCATAAATTAAAGATATTTTTTTAAAAGTCAGTGCAAAGAAATATAGAAAAATTTATGAAAATATTGAAACTGTATCTAGAAATATTCCTAAAAAATTCAAGATTGACATGGAAATATTCAATAGAAAATTGGTGATGATTTAAAAAAGTTCAGAAGAAATTGAATATTTGCATGTAAAAATGTTTTAAAAAATTGAAGACTTTTTAAAAAATAGTAATAAAAATTACAATAAATATGAAAAAATATTGAAAAAATATAAAATATTTTTGAAAACATTTTGGTTAAAATGAATACAAATATAGAAAAAAGTATGAAAATATTGAAACTGTAAGACAATAGTTCAAAAAATTAAAGATTTACAGGGAAAATACATTAGAAAATTGAAGATGATTTAAGAAAACTTGCAGGTTAAATTGAATATTTGCATGTAAAAATGTTTATAAAATTGAAGACATTGTTTTTAAAATTAGTGATTAAAATTAAGGTAAATATAGAAAAAATCTTGAAAAATATGTAAAACATTTGTGGAAAAACTTTGGATAAAATGAATATAAATATAGAAAAAAGTATGAAAATATTAAAAGTGTTTCCAAAATACACTAAAAAATTAAGGTTTGACATGGAAAATTTCATTAGAAAATTGATGATGATTTGCAAAAAATTTCTGAATAGAATATTTGGATGGAAAAATGTTTGATAAAATTAAAAACATTGTTTTAAAAGTTAGTGACAAAAATTAAGATAAACAAAAATGTTCTTGAAAACATATAAAACATTTGCAGAAAAAAATTTGCTTAAAATATTGAAACTTTGTAGAAAAACCTCTTCAATGTTCAATATGGATATCGAAGATTTCATTCGAAAATTGAAGCTGATCTAAGAAAAATTTCAGAAGAAATTGAACATGTTTTACAACCATGATGTCATACCCATAACATCACACCCGTAATGTCACACCTGTGATGTCACACCTGTGATGTCATATCCATGATATCATTGACATGAATCATACCCATGATGTCATATTCGAGATTTAACACCAATGATGTCATGCTCATGATGTCATACACATGGTGTCACACCTGGAATGTTACACTCATGATGTAACACTCATGATGTCATACACTTGATGTCATATTAATGATGTCACACCCATTTCATACCCATAATGTCAAACCATTATGTCACACCTAGGATGTTACACCTGCGATGTCACTCCCATGATGTCACATTCATGATATTGTACCTGTGATGTCACATCATGATGTCATACCTGTGATTTCACGCCTGTGATTCACACACATATCACACTAGTGATGTCACACTCATGATTTGACACCCATGATTTCATTCCCATGATATCATACAGATGATTCATTCCCATGTCATACCCATGTCATAGCCTTGTCGTCACACCTGTGATGTCACATCCACGATGTTGCACCTATGGTGTAACATCCTTGATGTCATACCCATGATTAATAACCATATCAATCCCATATCATATGCTTGATGTCATACTCGTGATGTCACACCTGTGCTGTCATATCTATGTTTTTTGCGCATGAATCATACTCATGATCTCTTACCTGTGATGTCACACCCATGATGTCACACCCATGATGTCACACCCATGATG
>NW_021626812.1:0-2508 GCF_004785775.1 Grammomys surdaster
GCACTGATCACACATTAAAGGAATTATGTGAACAATTAGTAAGTACATAAATGATATAAATTCTGGGTGGTTTTGGTCATGTCTTTAATGTCAGAGGCACAGGGAGCTGTATGTCCTTGAGCTTGATGCAGGCAAGGTCAATGCAACAAGTTTCAGGACAGCAAAAGTAACATATTAAGACACTCATGCCCCTGTAAAAATCAACCAAGAGAACAGAAATGATAGAGAGAACTCATAGTTCTTTACTGAAGTTCCTACAAAGAATTAGACATTAAAAGCAGTTCTGCATTCATCTTAGAGAAATGGAAAGTGTACCAGTTTAAAATGCTACATTAATAAAATTTTACTAAAAAAGAATAAATGTTTAAACAGATTCAAATGGACAGAAAAAAATATTAATAATATAAATGTTGATCATAAATAAGCAACATAGGGCAGGAGAATGAGATAACTCAGAAGTGGCAAGCTCTGGCTGGTCTTCCACGTAATGGCGGTCAATTTCAAATATCTACATGGGGACTAACGACTACCCATAACATGAAGATCAAGAGTTCTGAGGCCACATTCTGCCAAAAATAAAGAACAGGTACATATGATAATCATATTCATCCACACAGGTAAAATACTCCTATTTGTCCAAAAATTTCAGGAGAAACACAGGAGTAAGGCAGAACATCATACACCTGGAATCCAATTACTCTGAAGCCACAGGTAGTATTGATATCATGAGCATATGCCATACTTAGAAATAGAATATAGCCTACATATTTGGACAAATTTCAAAATTAAAGAAGTTGATGAAGAGCAGCACAGAAGCCTGTACTTATTTTACAATAACATGTCAGGTGGCTTGTGTGGATTCTATATCTACTATGAGGACAGATAGGGCTTCAGAGAAAAAGTTTGTCCTGGAAAAACAAAAATAATAAAGTTAAAAATATAAAACCAACAGGCTTGCAAAATAAATTAACACTGAATAACAAATATTTATACAGTATCTTATGTGATTTAGGGACAGAGACCAAATGGTGAATGTATGGGATCATGAGAACAAAGCTGAAGGATCAAATTCAACAACAACACAGTTGACACACAGAACAAAATTTGTCCTATCTAAAGAAATGCAGGGTATGGCTATAGCAGAGATTGAGGGAATGGCCAATGAAAAGTTGCCCAACTGGAGACACACCTTACTGGCAAGCTTTAATCCATAACATTATTAAGGACACTCTGTTATCCTCCCACTCAGGAACCTTGCATAATTGTCCATTGAGAGGCTTCATCCTGCAACTGACTGGAACAGCTGCAGAGACCATAGTTAAACATTGAATGGACCTGGGGACTGTTGTAGAAGAGTTAGGGGAGGATTGAAGGTCCTCAAGAGGATAGGCACTGCACAGTAAGACCAAAAAACCTCAAAAATTTCACAGCTTTTAAAAACCATGAATTCAAGAAATTCTTACATAAATGTGTGGAGCTAGAAAATATCAACCTGAGGGAGGTGACCCTATCACAAAAGAACACTCATGGTATACACTCAATGACAATTGGATATTGGCTCAAAAGCTCACACTCTCTGAAAATCCAAAAATCGAATAGTAACCCAGGAACAAAACTTTAAAACAAACAAGACAAACACAGAAACCAGTACCTAGACCAATCATAACCTCAAACCCAGATACATAGATACCAGCATAGGAATACAATAAATAACGTCAAGGAAAATATGTCATCAAGAAATAAAAGCTATGCTCTGGCAGCAGGTCATTAGAAATCAAAACATGTAACAGATATTTTGTAAAAGAGCATGTTTGGGGGAAGTGAGAGGAGTCAGAATCTGGGGGAAAAAAAAGGTACACAAGAGGACCTACAGACAGACAGAGAGACAGACAGACAGACAGACAGACAGGGAGCAGAGAGAGAGAGAGAGTGATGAGGGTAGAGACAGAGAATAAAGAGGCATGTGCAGAGAACAGAGACAGGAAACAAACATAGAGAGTGGCTGTTGCTGGTGTTCCCTGAATACAAAGCACACCTGACAACAGCAGCAGGTGGGGGATGCAGGAATGACTTAAGCATTTGCTAAATCCCAGAAGGCAGATGACAACTACAGAGGCAAGGTTCACCCACAGAACAGGAAGGGAAGATAAATAGAAAAAATGGACATATTGGTGAAAAACAAAAATGTTGAGTGTAACAGTATCATGGAAATAAGCAACTAGGGACACTGCAACATATGAAAAGGCAAAAAACTGGAGATGATTGGAAGAGAAAAAGAGAATATCAGCTGAAAAGTCTGGAAAATATTTTCAATGAAATCATAAATGAAAAAGTTCCTAAACTATGCCGGGCAGTGGTGGAGCACGCCTTTAACCCCAGCACTTGGGGGGCAGAGGAAGGTGGATTTCTTAGTTCCAGAGTTTGAGGATATCCTGGTCTACAGAGTGAGTTCCAAGGACAGCCAGGGCTACACAGAGAAACCCTGTCTCAAAAAAAAAAAAAAAAAAA
>NW_021626812.1:2608-2770 GCF_004785775.1 Grammomys surdaster
AAAAAAAAAAAAAAAAAAAAAAAACCAAAAAAGAAAAAAGAAAAAAGAAAAAGTTGCTAAAGAAGAAGATGCCTATAACAGTAAGGAAGCATTGAAAATACCAAATAGATTAGTCAAAAAAAAAGTTCCTTTGCCACATAATAATCAAAACACTAAACATTT
>NW_021626813.1:0-4157 GCF_004785775.1 Grammomys surdaster
ACTGATTATATTCATAAATTTTCTGTAGTGTGAATCACACCACATTACTGCTGTGAATCAGGAAAAACAGAAAAAATTTACACTTTTCTAGTACCCATTGGGATATTTTCCAGTGTGACTTTGGGGATGTTCCCAGTAAATTCAGAAAACCAATTAATTGCAGACTTCTACAATATTCAGAAAATCTTTCAAAGGCAGAATGCTACATATCTTCTTACTGTTCTGGAATAAAGATAGGGATGTTGCTCCTTTAAATATTCCTATGCTCACATAGAATTTTTTTTTTATTCTGACACTTGATATACACATAAAAAGAAGAAATGAAAGCTTTCCGCATTGATTTAACACCATTTGAGTTTTTGTTTCTTCTAGACATACTGTATGTGGAGTGAGGTTTCTCCACGGCAACATTCTTGACTCTCATAAACTGACCTCTCAGTAAATTTAGCATTGTCACTACAAAAACATGAGTATCACTGAATTTACCAGGGACTATGTACTTACTGCATGGCTTTGGATATATGTTTATCACTATTCAATGTGCAACATCTAAATATTATGAGACTGATCAGATTGGTAGTTCCACAGCATAGCTCTAATTGAGTTACAAATCAAATAAAGGCATCTCTTAAGGAATTGTTTCTATGTCTCCTTCCTTAGAGGAATGCCTTGCAAACACAAATCAGATAACTGACATTAAGCCCATGGCTTTGTAAGAATATTTTAATCATAGCTATAAAGGACTTAAAGGACTGATATCATAGCTTAAAGGACGGATATTTTACATACTTCCTTTACTTTACAGTTTCCAGGACATATTAAAATTGCCTCAGAGGCATATATGATTCAGTTTGCACATTAACATTACCTTTTGTATCGTCTAGTATTTTGAAATTCTGTTTCAATATGGTGGTCTTCCCAATTGTACCCTAAAACACAGTATGAAAAAATGAATTATATAGTATTGGAAATTAGGCAAAAGTCAACATACTGTCGTTTTTCACAGCACTGACTCTGATTTATTTTACTCAGTCTTCCATGTCCCCGATTCAAATAACAGAGTGTCATCAATAGTCAAGAAATATTTGTCCCCTTATTTTGAAAAACAAAAGAAAATTCACAGTCTTACCTATAGCAGTGAGGTTCCAGTAGGTCTCCAGCATCACATCTTTGTAGAGATTCTTCTGGGAAGGATCCAGCAAATCCCACTCTTCTCCAGTGAAGTTGATATGCACATCATCAATATTTATTGCATCCTAAAATATGTGTACAACACAAACCATGATACTGACATCACTGTAAATAAATATTTGCTTCCTCGACAATATAATCATACATTTCTGGTACTACTATCATTTATTTCTTTGACACAGAAGTTATAATCTAGTGTCTATGTCATTTTAATAGGATCTTGTATTATGACAGTTGCATGTGTTGCTTCTGAACCCACTGAATAGGATATAGCTTTGCAAGAGAAATGCCAATTGAGAGGGAGATGGAGAGGGAAACAGACTAACAGCACTGATCACACATTAAAGGAATTATGTGAACAATTAGTAAGTACATAAATGATATAAATTCTGGGTGGTTTTGGTCATGTCTTTAATGTCAGAGGCACAGGGAGCTGTATGTCCTTGAGCTTGATGCCAGCATGGTCAATGCAACAAGTTTCAGGACAGCAAAAGTAACATATTAAGACACTCATGCCCCTGTAAAAATCAACCAAGAGAACAGAAATGATAGAGAGAACTCATCGTTCTTTACTGAAGTTCCTACAAAGAATTAGACATTAAAAGCAGTTCTGCATTCATCTTAGAGAAATGTAAAGTGTACCAGTTTAAAATGCTACATTAATAAAATTTTACTAAAACGGAATAAATGTTTAAACAGATTCAAATGGACAGATAAAAATATTAATAATATAAATGTTGATCATAAATAAGCAACATAGGGCAGGAGAATGAGATAACTCAGAAGTGGAATGCTCTGGATGGTCTTCCACATAATGGTGGTCAATTTCAAATATCTACATGGGGACTAACGACTACCCATAACATGAAGATCAAGAGTTCTGAGGCCACATTCTGCCAAAAATAAAGAACAGGTACATATGATAATCATATTCATCCACACAGGTAAAATACTCCTATTTGTCCAAAAATTTCAGGAGAAACACAGGAGTAAGGCAGAACATCATACACCTGGAATCCAATTACTCTGAAGCCACAGGTAGTATTGATATCATGAGCATATGCCATACTTAGAAATAGAATATAACCTACATATTTGGACAAATTTCAAAATTAAAGAAGTTGATGAAGAGCAGCACAGAAGCCTGTACTTATTTTACAATAACATGTCAGGTGGCTTGTGTAGATTCTATATCTACTATGAGGACAGATAGGGCTTCAGAGAAAAAGTTTGTCCTGGAAAAACAAAAATAATAAAGTTAAAAACATAAAACCAACAGGCTTGCAAAATAAATTAACACTGAATAACAAATATTTATACAGTATCTTATGTGATTTAGGGACAGAGACCAAATGGTGAATGTATGGGATCATGAGAACAAAGCTGAAGGATCAAATTCAACAACAACACAGTTGACACACAGAACAAAATTTGTCCTATCTAAAGAAATGCAGGATATGGCTATAGCAGAGATTGAGGGAATGGCCAATGAAAAGTTGCCCAACTGGAGACACACCTTACTGGCAAGCTTTAATCCATAACATTATTAAGGACACTCTGTTATCCTCCCACTCAGGAACCTTGCATAATTGTCCATTGAGAGGCTTCATCCTGCAACTGACTGGAACAGCTGCAGAGACCATAGTTAAACATTGAATGGACCTGGGGACTGTTGTAGAAGAGTTAGGGGAGGATTGAAGGTCCTCAAGAGGATAGGCACTGCACAGTAAGACCAAAAAAACCTCAAAAATTTCACAGCTTTTAAAAACCATGAATTCAAGAAATTCTTACATAAATGTGTGGAGCTAGAAAATATCAACCTGAGGGAGGTGACCCTATCACAAAAGAACACTCATGGTATATACTCAATGACAATTGGATATTGGCTCAAAAGATCACACTCTCTGAAAATCCAAAAATCGAATAATAACCCAGGAATAAAACTTTAAAACAAACAAGACAAACACAGAAACCAGTACCTAGACCAATCATAACCTCAAACCCAGATACATAGATACCAGCATAGGAATACAATAAATAACGTCAAGGAAAATATGTCATCAAGAAATAAAAGCTATGCTCTGGCAGCAGGTCATTAGAAATCAAAACATGTAACAGATATTTTGTAAAAGAGCATGTTTGGGGGAAGTGAGAGGAGTCAGAATCTGGGGGAAAAAAGGTACACAAGAGGACCTACAGACAGACAGACAGACAGACAGACAGACAGGGAGCAGAGAGAGAGAGAGAGTGATGAGGGTAGAGACAGAGAATAAAGAGGCATGTGCAGAGAACAGAGACAGGAAACAAACATAGAGAGTGGCTGTTGCTGGTGTTCCCTGAATACAAAGCACACCTGACAACAGCAGCAGGTGGGGGATGCAGGAATGACTTAAGCATTTGCTAAATCCCAGAAGGCAGATGACAACTACAGAGGCAAGGTTCACCCACAGAACAGGAAGGGAAGATAAATAGAAAAAATGGACATATTGGTGAAAAACAAAAATGTTGAGTGTAACAGTATCATGGAAATAAGCAACTAGGGACACTGCAACATATGAAAAGGCAAAAAACTGGAGATGATTGGAAGAGAAAAAGAGAATATCAGCTGAAAAGTCTGGAAAATATTTTCAATGAAATCATAAATGAAAAAGTTCCTAAACTATGCCGGGCAGTGGTGGAGCACGCCTTTAACCCCAGCACTTGGGGGGCAGAGGAAGGTGGATTTCTTAGTTCCAGAGTTTGAGGATATCCTGATCTACAGAGTGAGTTCCAAGGACAGCCAGGGCTACACAGAGAAACCCTGTCTCAAAAAAAAAAAAAAAAAACCAAAAAAAAAAAAAAAGAAAAAAGAAAAAGTTGCTAAAGAAGAAGATGCCTATAACAGTAAGGAAGCATTGAAAATACCAAATAGATTAGTCAAAAAAAAAAGTTCCTTTGCCACATAATAATCAAAACACTAAACATTT
>NW_021626814.1:0-4156 GCF_004785775.1 Grammomys surdaster
ACTGATTATATTCATAAATTTTCTGTAGTGTGAATCACACCACATTACTGCTGTGAATCAGGAAAAACAGAAAAATTTACACTTTTCTAGTACCCATTGGGATATTTTCCAGTGTGACTTTGGGGATGTTCCCAGTAAATTCAGAAAACCAATTAATTGCAGACTTCTACAATATTCAGAAAATCTTTCAAAGGCAGAATGCTACATATCTTCTTACTGTTCTGGAATAAAGATAGGGATGTTGCTCCTTTAAATATTCCTATGCTCACATAGAATTTTTTTTTTATTCTGACACTTGATATACACATAAAAAGAAGAAATGAAAGCTTTCCGCATTGATTTAACACCATTTGAGTTTTTGTTTCTTCTAGACATACTGTATGTGGAGTGAGGTTTCTCCACGGCAACATTCTTGACTCTCATAAACTGACCTCTCAGTAAATTTAGCATTGTCACTACAAAAACATGAGTATCACTGAATTTACCAGGGACTATGTACTTACTGCATGGCTTTGGATATATGTTTATCACTATTCAATGTGCAACATCTAAATATTATGAGACTGATCAGATTGGTAGTTCCACAGCATAGCTCTAATTGAGTTACAAATCAAATAAAGGCATCTCTTAAGGAATTGTTTCTATGTCTCCTTCCTTAGAGGAATGCCTTGCAAACACAAATCAGATAACTGACATTAAGCCCATGGCTTTGTAAGAATATTTTAATCATAGCTATAAAGGACTTAAAGGACTGATATCATAGCTTAAAGGACGGATATTTTACATACTTCCTTTACTTTACAGTTTCCAGGACATATTAAAATTGCCTCAGAGGCATATATGATTCAGTTTGCACATTAACATTACCTTTTGTATCGTCTAGTATTTTGAAATTCTGTTTCAATATGGTGGTCTTCCCAATTGTACCCTAAAACACAGTATGAAAAAATGAATTATATAGTATTGGAAATTAGGCAAAAGTCAACATACTGTCGTTTTTCACAGCACTGACTCTGATTTATTTTACTCAGTCTTCCATGTCCCCGATTCAAATAACAGAGTGTCATCAATAGTCAAGAAATATTTGTCCCCTTATTTTGAAAAACAAAAGAAAATTCACAGTCTTACCTATAGCAGTGAGGTTCCAGTAGGTCTCCAGCATCACATCTTTGTAGAGATTCTTCTGGGAAGGATCCAGCAAATCCCACTCTTCTCCAGTGAAGTTGATATGCACATCATCAATATTTATTGCATCCTAAAATATGTGTACAACACAAACCATGATACTGACATCACTGTAAATAAATATTTGCTTCCTCGACAATATAATCATACATTTCTGGTACTACTATCATTTATTTCTTTGACACAGAAGTTATAATCTAGTGTCTATGTCATTTTAATAGGATCTTGTATTATGACAGTTGCATGTGTTGCTTCTGAACCCACTGAATAGGATATAGCTTTGCAAGAGAAATGCCAATTGAGAGGGAGATGGAGAGGGAAACAGACTAACAGCACTGATCACACATTAAAGGAATTATGTGAACAATTAGTAAGTACATAAATGATATAAATTCTGGGTGGTTTTGGTCATGTCTTTAATGTCAGAGGCACAGGGAGCTGTATGTCCTTGAGCTTGATGCCAGCATGGTCAATGCAACAAGTTTCAGGACAGCAAAAGTAACATATTAAGACACTCATGCCCCTGTAAAAATCAACCAAGAGAACAGAAATGATAGAGAGAACTCATCGTTCTTTACTGAAGTTCCTACAAAGAATTAGACATTAAAAGCAGTTCTGCATTCATCTTAGAGAAATGTAAAGTGTACCAGTTTAAAATGCTACATTAATAAAATTTTACTAAAACGGAATAAATGTTTAAACAGATTCAAATGGACAGATAAAAATATTAATAATATAAATGTTGATCATAAATAAGCAACATAGGGCAGGAGAATGAGATAACTCAGAAGTGGAATGCTCTGGATGGTCTTCCACATAATGGTGGTCAATTTCAAATATCTACATGGGGACTAACGACTACCCATAACATGAAGATCAAGAGTTCTGAGGCCACATTCTGCCAAAAATAAAGAACAGGTACATATGATAATCATATTCATCCACACAGGTAAAATACTCCTATTTGTCCAAAAATTTCAGGAGAAACACAGGAGTAAGGCAGAACATCATACACCTGGAATCCAATGACTCTGAAGCCACAGGTAGTATTGATATCATGAGCATATGCCATACTTAGAAATAGAATATAACCTACATATTTGGACAAATTTCAAAATTAAAGAAGTTGATGAAGAGCAGCACAGAAGCCTGTACTTATTTTACAATAACATGTCAGGTGGCTTGTGTGGATTGTATATCTACTATGAGGACAGATAGGGCTTCAGAGAAAAAGTTTGTCCTGGAAAAACAAAAATAATAAAGTTAAAAACATAAAACCAACAGGCTTGCAAAATAAATTAACACTGAATAACAAATATTTATACAGTATCTTATGTGATTTAGGGACAGAGACCAAATGGTGAATGTATGGGATCATGAGAACAAAGCTGAAGGATCAAATTCAACAACAACACAGTTGACACACAGAACAAAATTTGTCCTATCTAAAGAAATGCAGGATATGGCTATAGCAGAGATTGAGGGAATGGCCAATGAAAAGTTGCCCAACTGGAGACACACCTTACTGGCAAGCTTTAATCCATAACATTATTAAGGACACTCTGTTATCCTCCCACTCAGGAACCTTGCATAATTGTCCATTGAGAGGCTTCATCCTGCAACTGACTGGAACAGCTGCAGAGACCATAGTTAAACATTGAATGGACCTGGGGACTGTTGTAGAAGAGTTAGGGGAGGATTGAAGGTCCTCAAGAGGATAGGCACTGCACAGTAAGACCAAAAAAACCTCAAAAATTTCACAGCTTTTAAAAACCATGAATTCAAGAAATTCTTACATAAATGTGTGGAGCTAGAAAATATCAACCTGAGGGAGGTGACCCTATCACAAAAGAACACTCATGGTATACACTCAATGACAATTGGATATTGGCTCAAAAGCTCACACTCTCTGAAAATCCAAAAATCGAATAGTAACCCAGGAACAAAACTTTAAAACAAACAAGACAAACACAGAAACCAGTACCTAGACCAATCATAACCTCAAACCCAGATACATAGATACCAGCATAGGAATACAATAAATAACGTCAAGGAAAATATGTCATCAAGAAATAAAAGCTATGCTCTGGCAGCAGGTCATTAGAAATCAAAACATGTAACAGATATTTTGTAAAAGAGCATGTTTGGGGGAAGTGAGAGGAGTCAGAATCTGGGGGAAAAAAGGTACACAAGAGGACCTACAGACAGACAGACAGACAGACAGACAGACAGGGAGCAGAGAGAGAGAGAGAGTGATGAGGGTAGAGACAGAGAATAAAGAGGCATGTGCAGAGAACAGAGACAGGAAACAAACATAGAGAGTGGCTGTTGCTGGTGTTCCCTGAATACAAAGCACACCTGACAACAGCAGCAGGTGGGGGATGCAGGAATGACTTAAGCATTTGCTAAATCCCAGAAGGCAGATGACAACTACAGAGGCAAGGTTCACCCACAGAACAGGAAGGGAAGATAAATAGAAAAAATGGACATATTGGTGAAAAACAAAAATGTTGAGTGTAACAGTATCATGGAAATAAGCAACTAGGGACACTGCAACATATGAAAAGGCAAAAAACTGGAGATGATTGGAAGAGAAAAAGAGAATATCAGCTGAAAAGTCTGGAAAATATTTTCAATGAAATCATAAATGAAAAAGTTCCTAAACTATGCCGGGCAGTGGTGGAGCACGCCTTTAACCCCAGCACTTGGGGGGCAGAGGAAGGTGGATTTCTTAGTTCCAGAGTTTGAGGATATCCTGATCTACAGAGTGAGTTCCAAGGACAGCCAGGGCTACACAGAGAAACCCTGTCTCAAAAAAAAAAAAAAAAAACCAAAAAAAAAAAAAAAGAAAAAAGAAAAAGTTGCTAAAGAAGAAGATGCCTATAACAGTAAGGAAGCATTGAAAATACCAAATAGATTAGTCAAAAAAAAAAGTTCCTTTGCCACATAATAATCAAAACACTAAACATTT
>NW_021626815.1:0-8294 GCF_004785775.1 Grammomys surdaster
CCATGAGATGTCAGCCCAGCCCCTAGGCTGGAAAGTTCAGGGTTGGGACAGATTATGCCAGATATGGACTGAGGGGTGCTGGGAATACCTGGAGGCCAGGTCTGCTATAATATGTAAAATATACACCTCAGTCCCTTGTCTAGAACACTGACCTCATGATCTGATTCTACTCTCTATCCTCTACCCTCTTCTCTCTCCTTACTTGACTTGGATCATGGCCACTCTGAAATTTCCCAGATGCCCCTATGTCTTGCTATGCTTTCCCATTTATCTATAATAAAATGTCTACTACACTATAAAAAGGAGAAGCCATGCCTTTTCATTTCTTTTGTTTGTGTGTTTGTTTGTTCTTCGAGACAGGGTTTCTTTGTGTAACCCTGGCTGTCCTGGACCTCACTCTGTAGACAAGGCTGGCCTCAAACTTAGAAATCCACCTGGCTCTGCCTCCCAAGTGCTGGGATTAAAGACGAGCACCACAACTGTCCGCCCATGCCTTTTCATTTCCCTTTTCACTCACCTCTCATTGATCAATTCTTGCTTTCAAATTAGTGGCCACATTTTGCTTTAATTGTGGTTACTGTTTGATTTGACAGAAGTTTGGCAACAGGACTTCCCAGCGACCAGGTAGAGATGGCTCCACTGTAATATTGAGTATGTAATGTAATGTGCATACAAAGGACTCTGTGCCTTGGAAGAGTAACAGGAAGTACTCTGGGAGACTGGAAAGTTCTACTAAAATACAAATTTCCCAGAGTAGGGCTCTGTCTGTCCCTAGGGTGGAAGGGTAGAACTTGGAAGGCCTCAGCTGTCTGAGTCATTTGATCTCTGATCCCCTAGTAGAGGAGCTACTTCTGTCTTAAGGCCCAGCTTGGTTTTCTAAGCTAACAAGGGGCTCTGGGCAGGCCTGGCAATCAGGAGCACCAGTGGGAGGTAGCTTGCAGGTTCTTTCCAGGACTGTCCTGATAGAGCTGTAGAGAGCAGCAAGGGAGACCACAAGCCATGTCATGGTGAGTATGGGGGGCACTGTCCCCAGGCCAGGAGGACTGCTGAGTCTTAATCTGCTTGGATTGAAATAGCCTGTGGGTGAGACTGTGGTTCAGATGGTCCATGTGTTGACTTGGGCAGAGGCCCTTGGCCTTTTACCCTACCTGAGTGTGGATTCCCTGGATGAGTGGGTGAAAGGGTGGATGGGATGAGATGTGACAGCAAGACACTGAAGTCCTGGCAGTGGAAATCTTATAATATCACTTTCCACTGTGCACACACAAGCATTGCTTTGCTGTGCAGTAGGAAGACATACTGGAAATCTGAAGGTCTGGTTTCTAGAAGGTTTGAATTCATTTCTCATTCAGTTTTGTGTGACAACTTTTATAAATAGTTTTGGAAGTAGGATAAAGGAGTTGATGGGGATCATCCTTTGGTAATACTTGATCAGAATCTTTTCACCTTTCCGCTAACACCATGTACCTTGGCATGATTCAGGGTAGAAAAGGAGTTGCAGAGATGCAGAGATTTCCTAGGTGTGCATGGTGGTGGAAAAGTGTTATACTTGAAGTAAAATTGCACATATTTAGTGTATGTATCTGATGCATTTGGAAATATTACCTACATCCATATAACATCATTACCTACCACAAAAAAAAAAAAACACAAACAAACCAGGAAACCATGTTCTCTATGGATTCTTTTTTGAAAAATTTATTTATTGATTTTATTGTTTATTTATTTATTTATTTATTTTTATGTATGTAAGTACACTGTGGCTGTCTTCAGAAACACTACATGAGAGCATCAGATCTCATTACAGATGGTTGTGAGCCACCATGTGGTTTCTGGGAACTGAACTCAGGACCTCTGGAAGAGCAGTCAGTGCTCTTAACCACTGAGCCATCTATCCAGCCCTTTCTTTATACATTCTTATACTACCATGTTTATGTCTGTCTACAGTATACAGAGTTCTCATAAAATGACACAGTTGCTATGAATCCCAGAAATGTCTTCAGCATATTTTCCAGGCACTTGAAAGTAACTTAAAGAAGTATCAGAATTCTCATGCTTGTTCCATTTAGATTCACGGTGGCCTAAATTATTAAATAACCTAACTTCTCATTAGTAGATGACAACCTGCATGCCTCAGGAGGACCCTGAGCTATATGAACAAAGACAAAGCAATGGTTAGAGGATTGTACACTTATAAAGGATTATACTCTCACAATCAGTGCTGTATCCCTTACAAAACAGCATGTAATTACAGCTTAGGCACTGTCAATCTGCCCAAGTCTTTCTCCCATCTGATTTTAATATGTAATGCACTCTCATTTGTCAGGTGAACATTAGAGCTACAGCCACTTTGTCTACACTGCCGGTAGCAATAGAAAATGAAGGGCAGAAAGAACACAAAATCTAGCTGACAAAATCAACTTTAAATGGTTGTTATAACATTTTTAAGTTAATTTATGATTTTTTTGTAGCAAGAATAGTTTCAGAGATGAAAAGCAAATGTGCTCTTATTGATAGGATACACTAAAAACACAGACCTGCTTTATTTTGATGGTCTGAGAGCTTTCTGCCAATGAAACATATTGCATGAAAAAGGGAAAATGACATTAAGAGACAGACTGACTTGTTTTGTTTGAATTTAAAGAATGATAATAAATTATAGTTGAATCAAAATGTAATAGTCTTTGTAATAGTCATTTATGGTCTTTTTTACGTTGATTTCTTTGGTTTCTTTTTTTTTTTTGATCAAAAGCCACACTGAGATGGTGACAATTTGATTCTTGTTTTGAAGAATGTGTTTAAACATTTAGAATTTTTATATCAGTTTGTATATGTTTAACATAATATAAAATTAATGTAGACATACTGTATGATATTACATATGTCATTTATTATATTTTTATACTTGTTTAAAAATTAGTTTTCCTTAAAGAGAAGCAAAGCTAACTTTTGGAATTAAACAAGCAGGAAACTCTGTAACTCCACAATCCAAAATCATGAGAACTCATACAAGAAAATGACCTGGGCTTGTTTCCTGCATGATACAGATTTCACATTGCTGAGAGCAAACTTGATTTAACAGATGTAGACAGGGCCCAAGAATGAGATTGTTATAAACTCCTGTGTGATGCTCACTTTCTAAACAGACAGAATGAGAACTGGATCTGTCAAAGTCATTCCTTCCTGGTCTTCCCTATTTTGTGTCTCTGTGTTCATTATTGCTTCCCTCCTTTGCATTTACAATTAGGAAAATTGAATTAATGTTTTTAAATTGGACTAAATTCTTCTCTCACACAATGTATTCTGACTACTGTTTTTGCTCCAGGTAATCCTCATAAGTCTAGCCTACTTTCCCTCTTCCTCAGATCCACTCTCCCTGCTCCATTTCCTCTTCAGAAAAGAACATACCTCCAAGAGGAGACAGCCAAACAAGACTAAAGACACAAAAGGCAATAGACCTCATACTGAGTCTGGACAGGGTAACTCAATAGGAGGAAAAGAAGCTGAAAGGGTTTATGGCTCCATGGGGAGAGCAACAATACCAACCAACCAGATCTCCCAGGGTCTAAACCACAAACCTGGAAGCAAATACGGAGGGACCCATGGCCACAGCTGCATATGTAGGGGAGGATGACATTGTCAGTCATAGGTGGGTGAGGAAGTCCTTGGTCCAGTGAAGGCTGGATGTGGGGTAAATAGTGGGTGTGGAGGTGGAAGGGGGAGGGTGGCTGGAGGCATATCCTAATAGAAGCAGGAGGAGTGGGGTGTGATAGGGGGGTTCCTGCGGGGTGAGGGAGAATAGAGATAGGGAATTATATCTGAAATCTTAATAAACTATCAAATAAAAAAATTTAAAAAAAAAGAAAAGCAGGAGTGAAAATATCATTCCTTTATTTAAACTACCACATTCCACTTCCTGGTCCCCATATGCTTGTTCAAACACATGAGTGTATGGGGACCATATGTTAAAATAGCACAAGGCAAAATACATGAGGTTCAAATGAAATAGTCTCTATCATCTATAGCAGTCCAAGAATGTTAAAAGTCCAAAGTTCAAATTCTCTTCATAGATTCATCTAATCATGTAACTGTAATCCCCTATATTATCAAAAGAAATAGCACATCGTATAGGTTCAAATTCACAGGAAGTATTCTCCATCATTCCTAAATGCCCTTGTGAGGAAATACTGAACCAAAAGATGACCAAAAACCAGCAGAGTAATCTCTAAAATCTGCATCTCCATGTCTGGTGTCAAAGAGTTCTTCAGATCTATGACTCCTTTCTGGTTTCTTCACTGCAACACAATTCTTTCTCTTTGGCTGGTTTTACTCCCTGAAAGCAGTTTTACTGAGCAGGTGCCCCACAACGCTGGCACCTCAAAATCTTGGGGTCCTCAAGGTAACTTCAATATTACAGCTTCATGTTCCCATATCTGGGATCCACATATGATCTTCTGCGCATCATAAAAGACAGTGGGTCATTTCTACAACTCTTCCCTCTATAGCACTCTAGGTTCTGGTTGACTCCAGTCTGCTACAGCTGCTACTGATGGTCTTTCTACTCATCCCATGGCACTGACATCTTCAATATGCTGTGTTCTCCTGCTGCAACTACTCTTCATTGTTTTCCTCACATACATGCCCTTCATGGGACCAAGCCTTAGCTGTTCTCCACGACACATTCATGCCTTAAAACCGGTGCTATGTTGGTGATATTTACACATGATGAAGACCAGCTTAACCACCAGGTACATCCTTGGCTATCTCTGGAACACAGCTTCATTTTCCTCTCAGAAAACAAACCCCAGAAGACTTCACCTCACTGATGCTGGTCTGTTCTTCACAACCACTAATTTTTTAACTATAGCTAACAGTATCAACTGTGGCAGTAGTCCCTTCTAGTCTTGCCTGTAAAGCCAGAGGCACATGGACAAAGCTGCTGAGATCTGCTGGTTTCTGGGGCTGGAACATGGCCCTTCTATTACATTATCACCAGCTTTCTAATTTTCAACAAGTTCACTGCCTAAGCTTGGTGCTACCGGAACTTACTCAGTAATTTAACCTTGAACTCGGAGGTATGCATGGCTCTGTCTCCTGAATAATGGGATTAAGGTGTGTGTGTTTGTGGCACTTTGACGTAACCTAATCTTTTCTTTACCTACAACTTGTTCTGGACCAGGATGACTTTAACCAAAATCTGCTTGAATCTCATCTCCTGGGATTTAACACATGTACCCCCATGCCTAGACATAAGTATATCCTTTTAGATCTTAAATTGAAAACCCAGAATAGTAATGACAATCTATCCTTCATCATTTTGACACATACATGTATCTTTTTATGTCCACATAAAAACAATAACCAGGTGATAATTGTGCCTATCATGATACAGTTCTCCTTCATACAACTTCACATCCATATGTTTAGGTGGATGGAATCTTCCCATAACATCACCATTTCTTTAATACCATCAGATATCTTTCATCACAGGATTTACCTTCATTCAACTTCCTGGTGACCCATTTCTCTTTTAACCTAACATTTTATATTTTTCCTTTCTAAGATTACTAAGAATAATCAACACTATCACCATGAGAGTAAACACAGGCCAAAGGCTATACTTGGCTTTCCTGAGACTTTATTTATCAATGCAATCAACATAAACCTCCTTACCTTAGCCTCAAGGACACTCTTCAGACACGGGAAAAAGACAGCAACACTCTTAAGCAAAATTCATTAAAATTATATACAAAAGTCAAATCACCCTTAGTACATATGTGTGTGTTCCATATTCCTACTAGAATGGACCATTAAGTTCCACTTAAAACATGTAGCAATCCAAAGTCTAAAAATCCACATTGCTCCAAACAAAAACATAGTCAATCCTACCATAGCAATACTTATGTCTGGGGTACCAACTTCTGTCTTAGATAGAATTTCCATTGCTAAGAAGAGGCACTGTGACCAAGGAAACTGTTTTAGAGGCAAGTATTTCCTTAGGCCTGGCTTACAGTTTCAAATGTTGAGTCAGTTACCATCATAGCAGGAAGATTAGCAGCATGCAGGCAGCCATGATGCTGGAGACGGAGGTCAGAGTTCTGTATCTTCATGAGAAGGCAACCAGAGAGAGACAGTCTTCAAGCCAAAGAGTAGGAGGGTCTGATGTATCCTCGCCAAAGCCCAAAGACCACCATCATGGGAATTCACTTCCTTCAAGACAGTACCATCTACTCCAACAAGGCCAAATATCTTAATATTGCTGATTCTTAGGTCCAAGCATATTCAAATCACAGCAGTTCATTTCTACTATGAATTCCTTCATGCATTTAAATATGATTACGACATGCAGGGACTTTAACACTTTGATTATTTTCAGAAGGTTTCTCTCTAGTATGTGTTCATTTTGGTATTCAGAGACTACTGTGGCATGTAAAGGATTTTCCAACTTGAGTACATTCACAAGGTTTCTGTCCAATGTGTGTTCTTTTACGTCTTTGGAAACTATAGTGATATAAACAGGCTTTTCCACGTTTCCATTTCATTCATAAGGTTTCTCTAAAGTGTGTGTTTCTTGAAGTACTTAGAGGGTACAGTGACATGCAAAGGCTTTACCACATTCATTACACTCATAGAGCTTCTCTCCATTATGTGCTGCTTCATGTATTTGGAGACAACTGTGATATACAAAGGCTTTCTCACATTGATTAAATTCATGAGGGTTCTCTCCTGCACATTTTCTTTTGTGTATTCAGAGATGACTGTCCTGGAAATGCTTTACCTCATTCATGACATTCATGCAGTTTCTCTACATTATGTGTTGTTTTATGTACTGGGGGATAACTGTAACACCCAAGAGCTTAATACACTGATTACTTTGAGAAGGTTGCTCTCTTGAATGTGTTCTATTATGTGTTTGCAGATGACAGTGAATTCACAAGGTTTTACCACAGTGATTACATTAACAGGGGTTCTCTCCAGAGGGATTATTTTGTGTCTGTAAAGAACAATGATATGCAAAGGCTGAACCACATCGATAGCATTCATGTGATTTATCTATTGTATGGATCTTTTATAAGACTGCAGATGACCATGACTTGCAAATGCTTTAGAACACTGATTACATTCATAAGATTTCTCTCTATTATGTGCTGTTTTATAATAATAGAGACTACAAGGTTGTGAAAAGTCTTTAACTCATTGATTGCATTTGTGAGTTTTTTTTCCAGTGTGGGTCTTTTATGTTTTGGAAAGAAGTAGGAAGTGCAAAGGCTTTAACACACTGAATACTGTCTTAGTCAGGGTTTGTATTCTTGTACAAATATCATGAACTATAAGGAAGTTGGGGAGGAAAGGGTTTATTGAGCTTACACTTCCAAGTTGCTGTTCCTCACCAAAGGAAGTCAGGACTGGAACTAAGCAAGTCAAAAAGCTGAAGCTGAGGCAGAGGCCATGGAAGGATGTTATTTACTGGTTTGCTTCCCCTGGCTTGACATCACACTATTTATTAGGGGAACAATGGGTATAGGCGAAGAGATTATGATGTTAAAAGATCAAGGTTGCATAATGCCCAAAATTAACCTATATGACTCACCTGCCCAGGGAACAGGTAACTTCCTGGAATGCTGAAGTTGCAGTTCTTGGAAAATAACAAAGTCCCATAGAACCCAAGACTACCATCCCAAGAATGATGAGACCCACAGTGGGCCCTCTCAAATTATCACTAAGTCATAAAATGCCATACAGCTGAATCTCATGGAGGCATTTCCTCAAATGGAGCTCCTTTCTCTGTGATAACTCCAGCCCGTGTCAAGTTCCACACAAAACCAGCCAGTACAATTACATTCATAGTTCTTCTCCAACATGGGCTCTATTATACTTTTGCAGAAAATAACTTTGTAAAAAGCCTTTTGTCACATGGATTATATTAATAAGATTTCTCTCCAGTATGTGGTCTTCTACAGTTTTGGAGACATCTCCCTTGTAAGTAGGCCTTATCACGTTAATTACATTCTTAAGGGTTATTTGCACTATGTTTCCTTTTATGACATTGTAGAGTACGCTCTTGTGAAAATGCTTTACCACATTGAGTACATGCATGAGGTTTCTCTCCAGTATGTGTTCTCTTATGACATTTGAGATTACTGGATCTTGCAAAGGCTTACCACACTGAATACATTCATAAGGTTTCTCTCCAGTATGTGTTCTTTTATGACGTTGAAGATCACTGTGAATTAAAAAGGCTTTACTACATTGATTACATTCATAAGGTTTCTCTCCAGTATGTGTTCTTTTAT
>NW_021626816.1:0-8294 GCF_004785775.1 Grammomys surdaster
CCATGAGATGTCAGCCCAGCCCCTAGGCTGGAAAGTTCAGGGTTGGGGCAGATTATGCCAGATATGGACTGAGGGGTGCTGGGAATACCTGGAGGCCAGGTCTGCTATAATATGTAAAATATACACCTCAGTCCCTTGTCTAGAACACTGACCTCATGATCTGATTCTACTCTCTATCCTCTACCCTCTTCTCTCTCCTTACTTGACTTGGATCATGGCCACTCTGAAATTTCCCAGATGCCCCTATGTCTTGCTATGCTTTCCCATTTATCTATAATAAAATGTCTACTACACTATAAAAAGGAGAAGCCATGCCTTTTCATTTCTTTTGTTTGTGTGTTTGTTTGTTCTTCGAGACAGGGTTTCTTTGTGTAACCCTGGCTGTCCTGGACCTCACTCTGTAGACAAGGCTGGCCTCAAACTTAGAAATCCACCTGGCTCTGCCTCCCAAGTGCTGGGATTAAAGGCGAGCACCACAACTGTCCGCCCATGCCTTTTCATTTCCCTTTTCACTCACCTCTCATTGATCAATTCTTGCTTTCAAATTAGTGGCCACATTTTGCTTTAATTGTGGTTACTGTTTGATTTGACAGAAGTTTGGCAACAGGACTTCCCAGCGACCAGGTAGAGATGGCTCCACTGTAATATTGAGTATGTAATGTAATGTGCATACAAAGGACTCTGTGCCTTGGAAGAGTAACAGGAAGTACTCTGGGAGACTGGAAAGTTCTACTAAAATACAAATTTCCCAGAGTAGGGCTCTGTCTGTCCCTAGGGTGGAAGGGTAGAACTTGGAAGGCCTCAGCTGTCTGAGTCATTTGATCTCTGATCCCCTAGTAGAGGAGCTACTTCTGTCTTAAGGCCCAGCTTGGTTTTCTAAGCTAACAAGGGGCTCTGGGCAGGCCTGGCAATCAGGAGCACCAGTGGGAGGTAGCTTGCAGGTTCTTTCCAGGACTGTCCTGATAGAGCTGTAGAGAGCAGCAAGGGAGACCACAAGCCATGTCATGGTGAGTATGGGGGGCACTGTCCCCAGGCCAGGAGGACTGCTGAGTCTTAATCTGCTTGGATTGAAATAGCCTGTGGGTGAGACTGTGGTTCAGATGGTCCATGTGTTGACTTGGGCAGAGGCCCTTGGCCTTTTACCCTACCTGAGTGTGGATTCCCTGGATGAGTGGGTGAAAGGGTGGATGGGATGAGATGTGACAGCAAGACACTGAAGTCCTGGCAGTGGAAATCTTATAATATCACTTTCCACTGTGCACACACAAGCATTGCTTTGCTGTGCAGTAGGAAGACATACTGGAAATCTGAAGGTCTGGTTTCTAGAAGGTTTGAATTCATTTCTCATTCAGTTTTGTGTGACAACTTTTATAAATAGTTTTGGAAGTAGGATAAAGGAGTTGATGGGGATCATCCTTTGGTAATACTTGATCAGAATCTTTTCACCTTTCCGCTAACACCATGTACCTTGGCATGATTCAGGGTAGAAAAGGAGTTGCAGAGATGCAGAGATTTCCTAGGTGTGCATGGTGGTGGAAAAGTGTTATACTTGAAGTAAAATTGCACATATTTAGTGTATGTATCTGATGCATTTGGAAATATTACCTACATCCATATAACATCATTACCTACCACAAAAAAAAAAAAACACAAACAAACCAGGAAACCATGTTCTCTATGGATTCTTTTTTGAAAAATTTATTTATTGATTTTATTGTTTATTTATTTATTTATTTATTTTTATGTATGTAAGTACACTGTGGCTGTCTTCAGAAACACTACATGAGAGCATCAGATCTCATTACAGATGGTTGTGAGCCACCATGTGGTTTCTGGGAACTGAACTCAGGACCTCTGGAAGAGCAGTCAGTGCTCTTAACCACTGAGCCATCTATCCAGCCCTTTCTTTATACATTCTTATACTACCATGTTTATGTCTGTCTACAGTATACAGAGTTCTCATAAAATGACACAGTTGCTATGAATCCCAGAAATGTCTTCAGCATATTTTCCAGGCACTTGAAAGTAACTTAAAGAAGTATCAGAATTCTCATGCTTGTTCCATTTAGATTCACGGTGGCCTAAATTATTAAATAACCTAACTTCTCATTAGTAGATGACAACCTGCATGCCTCAGGAGGACCCTGAGCTATATGAACAAAGACAAAGCAATGGTTAGAGGATTGTACACTTATAAAGGATTATACTCTCACAATCAGTGCTGTATCCCTTACAAAACAGCATGTAATTACAGCTTAGGCACTGTCAATCTGCCCAAGTCTTTCTCCCATCTGATTTTAATATGTAATGCACTCTCATTTGTCAGGTGAACATTAGAGCTACAGCCACTTTGTCTACACTGCCGGTAGCAATAGAAAATGAAGGGCAGAAAGAACACAAAATCTAGCTGACAAAATCAACTTTAAATGGTTGTTATAACATTTTTAAGTTAATTTATGATTTTTTTGTAGCAAGAATAGTTTCAGAGATGAAAAGCAAATGTGCTCTTATTGATAGGATACACTAAAAACACAGACCTGCTTTATTTTGATGGTCTGAGAGCTTTCTGCCAATGAAACATATTGCATGAAAAAGGGAAAATGACATTAAGAGACAGACTGACTTGTTTTGTTTGAATTTAAAGAATGATAATAAATTATAGTTGAATCAAAATGTAATAGTCTTTGTAATAGTCATTTATGGTCTTTTTTACGTTGATTTCTTTGGTTTCTTTTTTTTTTTTGATCAAAAGCCACACTGAGATGGTGACAATTTGATTCTTGTTTTGAAGAATGTGTTTAAACATTTAGAATTTTTATATCAGTTTGTATATGTTTAACATAATATAAAATTAATGTAGACATACTGTATGATATTACATATGTCATTTATTATATTTTTATACTTGTTTAAAAATTAGTTTTCCTTAAAGAGAAGCAAAGCTAACTTTTGGAATTAAACAAGCAGGAAACTCTGTAACTCCACAATCCAAAATCATGAGAACTCATACAAGAAAATGACCTGGGCTTGTTTCCTGCATGATACAGATTTTACATTGCTGAGAGCAAACTTGAATTATCAGGTGTAGACAGGGCCCAAGAATGAGATTGTTATAAACTCCTGTGTGATGCTCACTTTCTAAACAGACAGAATGAGAACTGGATCTGTCAAAGTCATTCCTTCCTGGTCTTCCCTATTTTGTGTCTCTGTGTTCATTATTGCTTCCCTCCTTTGCATTTACAATTAGGAAAATTGAATTAATGTTTTTAAATTGGACTAAATTCTTCTCTCACACAATGTATTCTGACTACTGTTTTTGCTCCAGGTAATCCTCGTAAGTCTAGCCTACTTTCCCTCTTCCTCAGATCCACTCTCCCTGCTCCATTTCCTCTTCAGAAAAGAACATACCTCCAAGAGGAGACAGCCAAACAAGACTAAAGACACAAAAGGCAATAGACCTCATACTGAGTCTGGACAGGGTAACTCAATAGGAGGAAAAGAAGCTGAAAGGGTTTATGGCTCCATGGGGAGAGCAACAATACCAACCAACCAGATCTCCCAGGGTCTAAACCACAAACCTGGAAGCAAATACGGAGGGACCCATGGCCACAGCTGCATATGTAGGGGAGGATGACATTGTCAGTCATAGGTGGGTGAGGAAGTCCTTGGTCCAGTGAAGGCTGGATGTGGGGTAAATAGTGGGTGTGGAGGTGGAAGGGGGAGGGTGGCTGGAGGCATATCCTAATAGAAGCAGGAGGAGTGGGGTGTGATAGGGGGGTTCCTGCGGGGTGAGGGAGAATAGAGATAGGGAATTATATCTGAAATCTTAATAAACTATCAAATAAAAAAATTTAAAAAAAAAGAAAAGCAGGAGTGAAAATATCATTCCTTTATTTAAACTACCACATTCCACTTCCTGGTCCCCATGTGCTTGTTCAAACACATGAGTGTATGGGGACCATATGTTAAAATAGCACAATGCAAAATACATGAGGTTCAAATGAAAAAGTCTGCATCATCTATAGCAGTCCAAAAATGTTAAAAGTCCAAAGTTCAAATTCTCTTCATAGGTTCATCTAATCATGTAACTGTAATCCTCTATATTATCAAAACAAATAGCACATCGTATAGGTTCAAATTCACAGGAAGTATTCTTCATCATTCCTAAATGCCCTTGTGAGGAAATACTGAACCAAAAGATGACCAAAAACCAGCAGAGTAATCTCTAAAATCTGCATCTCCATGTCTGGTGTCAAAGAGTTCTTCAGATCTATGACTCCTTTCTGCTTTCTTCACTGCAACACAATTCTTTCTCTTTGGCTGGTTTTACTCCCTGAAAGCAGTTTTACTGAGCAGGTGCCCCACAACGCTGGCACCTCAAAATCTTGGGGTCCTCAAGGTAACTTCAATATTACAGCTTCATGTTCCTGTATCTGGGATCCACATATGATCTTCTGCGCATCATAAAAGACAGTGGGTCATTTCTACAACTCTTCCCTCTATAGCACTCTAGGTTCTGGTTGACTCCAGTCTGCTACAGCTGCTACTGATGGTCTTTCTACTCATCCCATGGCACTGACATCTTCAATATGCTGTGTTCTCCTGCTGCAACTACTCTTCATTGTTTTCCTCACATACATGCCCTTCATGGGACCAAGCCTTAGCTGTTCTCCACGACACATTCATGCCTTAAAACCGGTGCTATGTTGGTGATATTTACACATGATGAAGACCATCTTAACCACCAGGTACATCCTTGGCTATCTCTGGAACACAGCTTCATTTTCCACTCAGAAAACAAACCCCAGAAGACTTCACCTCACTGATGCTGGTCTGTTCTTCACCACCACTAATTTTTTAACTATAGCTAACAGTATCAACTGTGGCAGTAGTCCCTTCTAGTCTTGCCTGTAAAGCCAGAGGCACATGGACAAAGCTGCTGAGATCTGCTGGTTTCTGGGGCTGGAACATGGCCCTTCTATTACGTTATCACCAGCTTTCTAATTTTCAACAAGTTCACTGCCTAAGCTTGGTGCTACCGGAACTTACTCAGTAATTTAACCTTGAACTCGGAGGTATGCATGGCTCTGTCTCCTGAATAATGGGATTAAGGTGTGTGTGTTTGTGGCAATTTGACGTAACCTAATCTTTTCTTTACCTACAACTTGTTCTGGACCAGGATGACTTTAACCAAAATCTGCTTGAATCTCATCTCCTGGGATTTAACACATGTACCCCCATGCCTAGACATAAGTATATCCTTTTAGATCTTAAATTGAAAACCCAGAATAGTAATGACAATCTATCCTTCATCATTTTGACACATACATGTATCTTTTTATGTCCACATAAAAACAATAACCAGGTGATAATTGTGCCTATCATGATACAGTTCTCCTTCATACAACTTCACATCCATATGTTTAGGTGGATGGAATCTTCCCATAACATCACCATTTCTTTAATACCATCAGATATCTTTCATCACAGGATTTACCTTCATTCAACTTCCTGGTGACCCATTTCTCTTTTAACCTAACATTTTATATTTTTCCTTTCTAAGATTACTAAGAATAATCAACACAATCACCATGAGAGTAAACACAGGCCAAAGGCTATACTTGGCTTTCCTGAGACTTTATTTATCAATGCAATCAACACAAACCTCCTTACCTTAGCCTCAAGGACACTCTTCAGACACGGGAAAAAGACAGCAACACTCTTAAGCAAAAATCATTAAAATTATATACAAAAGTCAAATCACCCTTAGTACATATGTGTGTGTTCCATATTCCTACTAGAATGGACCATTAAGTTCCACTTAAAACATGTAGCAATCCAAAGTCTAAAAATCCACATTGCTCCAAACAAAAACATAGTCAATCCTACCATAGCAATACTTATGTCTGGGGTACCAACTTCTGTCTTAGATAGAATTTCCATTGCTAAGAAGAGGCACTGTGACCAAGGAAACTGTTTTAGAGGCAAGTATTTCCTTAGGCCTGGCTTACAGTTTCAAATGTTGAGTCAGTTACCATCATAGCAGGAAGATTAGCAGCATGCAGGCAGCCATGATGCTGGAGACGGAGGTCAGAGTTCTGTATCTTCATGAGAAGGCAACCAGAGAGAGACAGTCTTCAAGCCAAAGAGTAGGAGGGTCTGATGTATCCTCGCCAAAGCCCAAAGACCACCATCATGGGAATTCACTTCCTTCAAGACAGTACCATCTACTCCAACAAGGCCAAATATCTTAATATTGCTGATTCTTAGGTCCAAGCATATTCAAATCACAGCAGTTCATTTCTACTATGAATTCCTTCATGCATTTAAATATGATTAGGACATGCAGGGACTTTAACACTTTGATTATTTTCAGAAGGTTTCTCTCTAGTATGTGTTCATTTTGGTATTCAGAGACTACTGTGGCATGTAAAGGATTTTCCAACTTGAGTACATTCACAAGGTTTCTGTCCAATGTGTGTTCTTTTACGTCTTTGGAAACTATAGTGATATAAACAGGCTTTTCCACGTTTCCATTTCATTCATAAGGTTTCTCTAAAGTGTGTGTTTCTTGAAGTACTTAGAGGGTACAGTGACATGCAAAGGCTTTACCACATTCATTACACTCATAGAGCTTCTCTCCATTATGTGCTGCTTCATGTATTTGGAGACAACTGTGATATACAAAGGCTTTCTCACATTGATTAAATTCATGAGGTTTCTCTCCTGCACATTTTCTTTTGTGTATTCAGAGATGACTGTCCTGGAAATGCTTTACCTCATTCATGACATTCATGCAGTTTCTCTACATTATGTGTTGTTTTATGTACTGGGGGATAACTGTAACACCCAAGAGCTTAATACACTGATTACTTTGAGAAGGTTGCTCTCTTGAATGTGTTCTATTATGTGTTTGCAGATGACAGTGAATTCACAAGGTTTTACCACAGTGATTACATTAACAGGGGTTCTCTCCAGAGTGATTATTTTGTGTCTGTAAAGAACAATGATATGCAAAGGCTGAACCACATCGATAGATTCATGTGACTTATCTATTGTATGGATCTTTTATAAGACTGCAGATGACCATGACTTGCAAATGCTTTAGAACACTGATTACATTCATAAGATTTCTCTCTATTATGTGCTGTTTTATAATAATAGAGACTACAAGGTTGTGAAAAGTCTTTAACTCATTGATTGCATTTGTGAGTTTTTTTTCCAGTGTGGGTCTTTTATGTTTTGGAAAGAAGTAGGAAGTGCAAAGGCTTTAACACACTGAATACTGTCTTAGTCAGGGTTTGTATTCTTGTACAAATATCATGAACTATAAGGAAGTTGGGGAGGAAAGGGTTTATTGAGCTTACACTTCCAAGTTGCTGTTCCTCACCAAAGGAAGTCAGGACTGGAACTAAGCAAGTCAAAAAGCAGAAGCTGAGGCAGAGGCCATGGAAGGATGTTATTTACTGGTTTGCTTCCCCTGGCTTGACATCACACTATTTATTAGGGGAACAATGGGTATAGGCGAAGAGATTATGATGTTAAAAGATCAAGGTTGCATAATGCCCAAAATTAACCTATATGACTCACCTGCCCAGGGAACAGGTAACTTCCTGGAATGCTGAAGTTGCAGTTCTTGGAAAATAACAAAGTCCCATAGAACCCAAGACTACCATCCCAAGGATGATGAGACCCACAGTGGGCCCTCTCAAATTATCACTAAGTCATAAAATGCCATACAGCTGAATCTCATGGAGGCATTTCCTCAAATGGAGCTCCTTTCTCTGTGATAACTCCAGCCCGTGTCAAGTTCCACACAAAACCAGCCAGTACAATTACATTCATAGTTCTTCTCCAACATGGGCTCTATTATACTTTTGCAGAAAATAACTTTGTAAAAAGCCTTTTGTCACATGGATTATATTAATAAGATTTCTCTCCAGTATGTGGTCTTCTACAGTTTTGGAGACATCTCCCTTGTAAGTAGGCCTTATCACGTTAATTACATTCTTAAGGGTTATTTGCACTATGTTTCCTTTTATGACATTGTAGAGTACGCTCTTGTGAAAATGCTTTACCACATTGAGTACATGCATGAGGTTTCTCTCCAGTATGTGTTCTCTTATGACATTTGAGATTACTGGATCTTGCAAAGGCTTTACCACACTGAATACATTCATAAGGTTTCTCTCCAGTATGTGTTCTTTTATGACGTTGAAGATCACTGTGAATTAAAAAGGCTTTACTACATTGATTACATTCATAAGGTTTCTCTCCAGTATGTGTTCTTTTAT
>NW_021626817.1:0-2205 GCF_004785775.1 Grammomys surdaster
AAAAAAAAAGTTCCTTTGCCACATAATAATCAAAACACTAAACATTTAAAGAACTATAAACAACTACAACAGAAAAATTGACAAAAAATAAACAAGACAAAAACAAATAACATGTAAAAGCAGACCTATTAGATATATACCTGTCTTCTTAATGTATACTGTAAAAGAAAAAGTGTTTAGACACATGTCCTACAGACTTAAAGAAAACACCAATGTTTCTCCAAGCAAGCCAATGATCCAAATGTTTTGGGCCAATTCAAAATCAGCCATGATAGTGAAGTTATTCATAGGTCACCGCCTGATTTGGCAAGTGAGGAGCACCACAAGGGACCACACACGAGGTCACATGTGGCTGATGGTTTCCCTCCAGCCCCAGAGAAGAACCACCAACCCAGCTCCCACTGCTCAACCACCTGCTCCTCCCCATTGTGGGCATTTATTTTTCCTGTGCTCACCATGCCTTGATTTCAGAGCTTCCCTGGTGTCCTCTCACAGCACACAACAGCACAGTTCAGAGCAGGAAGCAGAGAACCAACCAAGCCTGCACAGTTGCAGCAAACTTGGAGAGAGGAACCGGAAGATCCCACCTCTTTGTCTGACTGGCAGGTCCACCTGGAGGCCTGATTGGCCAGTGAATTTTCCTCAAGGTTAAAGTGTGCTTCCAGTCTAGGTCAGACCTTTCCAGATCTCAGGAGTGATTTGCACCTCATTAGCATTTGTGCCTCTGCTCCAACAGGAATCTCACCTCACCCAGCCCTGGGGGAGAACTCACCATTCCAGCTCAGGCTATTCAGACACTTGATCCAACCCCCCTCTGTGAGCACTGATCCTGCACTTACCAGGACCTGACTTCAGACCTTGCCTGAGCTCTCCTCACAGAACTTGCTTTCTTCCTGAAATCCAGGTGAATAGCTTTCATTGGTGCAGTGGAGGTGTCAGTCTGACCCAGGAGTGGAAGAGTGCCCAGTCTATTAACATTCAAGAAGGATTTAAGGAAACAACAGTTTTGTTTTGTGGCTTCACGCTGGGCTCAGGGACTCTGCAGCTTTTTTCACCAGATGACTGGTATGAAACAACCCTGGGAGAAAACCCAGAAACTTAAGGGAAACACTGTTGAATACTATTGTGAACCAGCACATCTTCATCAGTGATGAAGCAGAGAAAAACCACACTTGTATTAGTACAGGTTCTCTAGATAAACATATCTGAAACCATAGAGAGAATGAATCTCTCTATATATATAAACAGATATTTAATAGAATGTCTCAATAAAAGCTGTCGTCCAAGTGAAAAACCAAAGACTGATCGATTTCATGTTACAGGAAATGACACCTGATCTTCAGTTTATACCAGAATTGTGAAGAAATAAGTACTTACTAATATCGTGAGTAGAAGTTATGATAGTCCTAACACTCTTACTTTTGTGGATGTTTCCCCACTCACATAACAGAATCCTTCCATGACATCTGTGATGACAGTCTTATTTTCACAATCCTTGTCTTCACTTTAGTTTTATTTTGGCCCCTTAGAGGACTCTTCTCTGAGGCACCATAAATGCTGTGCTTTTATATCACTGCTCTTGTCAGTATAAAAATGTAGGATGATCCATTTTACAAACAACGAAGAGTACAGATATCCTCTCAAGGCTGGCTACTGTGCCAGCCCACTCATATTCAACTTGTCACAGCATCACCAGTGATGGATTCATGGAAAGACAGGAGCATTTGTGAGAAACTAAAGAATGGGAAAGTCTAAATACAGGAATGTAAGACACATTGCCATACAACCATTTATTCAAATGAGATAAGGAAGGTAGTTCAGGTATTTGTGGTGGCCATGCAAACCAGAGGATCTGAATTCCATTAAAAGGATCCTTGGAGAAAACCTAAGATACTGATTGGAACTAATACTCTGTGTGAGTTATGTGATTATATACAGACTCATTGAGCATGCTCAGGAATGAGAGACACCATTATGCAAATCATCCTCTATGGATTTGCTATATCTATCCCTTTGATATAACTTGGTCTCTCACACCATGTAAACAAGACTATAAATTTCCCAACACAGGCATCCTCAAGTACATACACACATGCACACACACACAAACACAAAAGCACACACACACACACACAAGCACACAAACACACACACACACACACACAGAGAGAGAGAGAGAGAGAGAGAGAGAGAGAGAGAGAGAGA
>NW_021626818.1:0-2205 GCF_004785775.1 Grammomys surdaster
AAAAAAAAAGTTCCTTTGCCACATAATAATCAAAACACTAAACATTTAAAGAACTATAAACAACTACAACAGAAAAATTGACAAAAAATAAACAAGACAAAAACAAATAACATGTAAAAGCAGACCTATTAGATATATACCTGTCTTCTTAATGTATACTGTAAAAGAAAAAGTGTTTAGACACATGTCCTACAGACTTAAAGAAAACACCAATGTTTCTCCAAGCAAGCCAATGATCCAAATGTTTTGGGCCAATTCAAAATCAGCCATGATAGTGAAGTTATTCATAGGTCACCGCCTGATTTGGCAAGTGAGGAGCACCACAAGGGACCACACACGAGGTCACATGTGGCTGATGGTTTCCCTCCAGCCCCAGAGAAGAACCACCAACCCAGCTCCCACTGCTCAACCACCTGCTCCTCCCCATTGTGGGCATTTATTTTTCCTGTGCTCACCATGCCTTGATTTCAGAGCTTCCCTGGTGTCCTCTCACAGCACACAACAGCACAGTTCAGAGCAGGAAGCAGAGAACCAACCAAGCCTGCACAGTTGCAGCAAACTTGGAGAGAGGAACCGGAAGATCCCACCTCTTTGTCTGACTGGCAGGTCCACCTGGAGGCCTGATTGGCCAGTGAATTTTCCTCAAGGTTAAAGTGTGCTTCCAGTCTAGGTCAGACCTTTCCAGATCTCAGGAGTGATTTGCACCTCATTAGCATTTGTGCCTCTGCTCCAACAGGAATCTCACCTCACCCAGCCCTGGGGGAGAACTCACCATTCCAGCTCAGGCTATTCAGACACTTGATCCAACCCCCCTCTGTGAGCACTGATCCTGCACTTACCAGGACCTGACTTCAGACCTTGCCTGAGCTCTCCTCACAGAACTTGCTTTCTTCCTGAAATCCAGGTGAATAGCTTTCATTGGTGCAGTGGAGGTGTCAGTCTGACCCAGGAGTGGAAGAGTGCCCAGTCTATTAACATTCAAGAAGGATTTAAGGAAACAACAGTTTTGTTTTGTGGCTTCACGCTGGGCTCAGGGAATCTGCAGCTTTTTTCACCAGATGACTGGTATGAAACAACCCTGGGAGAAAACCCAGAAACTTAAGGGAAACACTGTTGAATACTATTGTGAACCAGCACATCTTCATCAGTGATGAAGCAGAGAAAAACCACACTTGTATTAGTACAGGTTCTCTAGATAAACATATCTGAAACCATAGAGAGAATGAATCTCTCTATATATATAAACAGATATTTAATAGAATGTCTCAATAAAAGCTGTCGTCCAAGTGAAAAACCAAAGACTGATCGATTTCATGTTACAGGAAATGACACCTGATCTTCAGTTTATACCAGAATTGTGAAGAAATAAGTACTTACTAATATCGTGAGTAGAAGTTATGATAGTCCTAACACTCTTACTTTTGTGGATGTTTCCCCACTCACATAACAGAATCCTTCCATGACATCTGTGATGACAGTCTTATTTTCACAATCCTTGTCTTCACTTTAGTTTTATTTTGGCCCCTTAGAGGACTCTTCTCTGAGGCACCATAAATGCTGTGCTTTTATATCACTGCTCTTGTCAGTATAAAAATGTAGGATGATCCATTTTACAAACAACGAAGAGTACAGATATCCTCTCAAGGCTGGCTACTGTGCCAGCCCACTCATATTCAACTTGTCACAGCATCACCAGTGATGGATTCATGGAAAGACAGGAGCATTTGTGAGAAACTAAAGAATGGGAAAGTCTAAATACAGGAATGTAAGACACATTGCCATACAACCATTTATTCAAATGAGATAAGGAAGGTAGTTCAGGTATTTGTGGTGGCCATGCAAACCAGAGGATCTGAATTCCATTAAAAGGATCCTTGGAGAAAACCTAAGATACTGATTGGAACTAATACTCTGTGTGAGTTATGTGATTATATACAGACTCATTGAGCATGCTCAGGAATGAGAGACACCATTATGCAAATCATCCTCTATGGATTTGCTATATCTATCCCTTTGATATAACTTGGTCTCTCACACCATGTAAACAAGACTATAAATTTCCCAACACAGGCATCCTCAAGTACATACACACATGCACACACACACAAACACAAAAGCACACACACACACACACAAGCACACAAACACACACACACACACACACAGAGAGAGAGAGAGAGAGAGAGAGAGAGAGAGAGAGAGAGA
>NW_021626819.1:0-5772 GCF_004785775.1 Grammomys surdaster
AGAGAGAGAGAGAGAGAGAGAGAGAGAGAGAGAGAGAGAGAAAAGACAGTCATGCACAAAACACAGACAAACACAAAAGTTCCTGCCACATCAGGAACTTTTTCTTCAATCAAGTGCTTTATCTACTTTCTACTGAAACTGGCATGAGATGTGCTTTAAATCACAACTTCAAAAGATGGTCTCTCTTTTTGTGTAAGTTAAAGAAGCCTTCAGAGTTTACAGAGTAGGGGAAATTTGATTTAAATCAAGATAGGTATACAAAGTTTAGTTTAACAACACAAAGTTTAGGATATTTGAAATCCACTTTCATCATAAAATACTCACAGTAAGTTGAGACCGAAAGGAAAGAAGAGAAGAGTACCATAGACTATGAAGGACATCCATTTCTAGGGAAGTCCCTGGAAAACTATTGAGAAGCCATCTGACAAGTGTTACTATTGGATGCTAGGAAAGGCCTATGTGCTGTTCTCACTATATGTATTTAGTTATAAACTGTGATGCAAGATGATCTCAAACTAATTGTGTCCTGCCTGAGGATATTCTTCAATGTTTTTCTTTCTGCTCCAACTCCTGGGTGCTGGGGTTATATACATGGGCACTGAGTCTATTTGTACAGTACTTGTGAATCAGATCAGGTCTTTACCCACATTAAACAAAAACTCTACAAATGATCATTCCTGTCAATATCTTTTTAAATTAAATAAGAATGCAAGAGAAAATCATCCTATAAAGAGTAGTACACATGATAAAATCTACACTGGAAAGGTGAAATAAATAAACACTTATATAGAACATAACAAGTAAAATTCCAACATTTAATGATTAAGAAAAACTAATAACATGTGAGTGTTCGGCCTGCTGAATGTCTTTGTACCACACACATACAATTCCCACAGAGACGAAAAGCAGGCATCAGATTCCACCAGAATTTGAGTTAATCAGGTTTGTAGCTGTTATGTGAGTTCTGTGAGACTGCAACAAATTTTGTTAATGGAGAACACATCTCTCCTGCCCACACAACAGTTGAATTTTGTCCTTCCAACCAAGTGTGCTAGATCATTCCCAATCAAAGATGGAAAATTCTGTAAACTTCTAGTGACCAGTACATGAGGCAGGCATGCTAATTGTCTTAAGCTGCCACACATTCATACAAGGCTCCTGTGAGTTCAGGAACCAGACACAGGATCACTGATTGTAAGTTCGAAACAGATTTGTCACCTCACATCTAGGATAACAATGCAGATTAGGCCCATCAGATGACATATACAATTCAGAAAACCCTCCTTATTGTGGATGTGTGTAAGAGAAAGGTGAACATCTGGGACATCAATGTTGGGAGGTACCTTTCTAGTAGGGGGAGTGGATAGAGCCTGCGTCAGGGTTAACATGCATCAGCTTGAATGTGTCTAGCATCTACAAGATTATGAGGGTTAGTTAATGCTGGTCTTTTACTCTTGGCGACCTCATAGCATACTGAAGAAGAGTTTCTTCCAGTGCTTTGTTCTTGTGAAGATCCTTAGAAAGAATCTCATTACTGAGAGTGACAGTGAATGAGAGTCAATGTGTGGGACAAGAAACTTTGTGCAACTCCAGTTTGGTTCTGGAAAAACAGGATAAAAAGAATCTATGGTCACCTGATCTTCATGTGAGTGGGGGTGCCAGGTCTTGCTCTACAGAACTTAAGACATCTGGTTTTCCATTCCTCACTTAATCTGGAATCTCTACCTGATGTCCTCATATAAATATATTATGTCAGGAGCCATAACAGGACAAGCTGAATACTAGCAGGTGATCTTCCTGAGATTCTGTGCTTCAGATTATTATATAATCTGCTACAGATTCTCTCTTATTAGGCAAGTCCCTAAGAGAATTCATTTTTAAAAAGATCCTGCTACTAATATACTTTTCTTGTTATTATTAAACATAGATAACCATCTCTAAGCAATAGTTCACCTCTTGGGAACAGATCTCTGCAAATCTATGAAGATATAGGATCCTGTAGTGATGCTATATAGACAAGTAGATGACTTCTTAAGTCTTAACGATGATCCCATAAGAATTCCTAAAGTCACTTCTGTGCTTATTAAGCTCTTAGATAGTGGGACTGTTATTATGTCCTTTTCTGATAGTCAAAACTGGAATGAGAACTCTGCCAGTCCTCTGCGTGTCATCAGATAAGAGCTCTTAGATAGTAACCAGACTCTCTCCTGCTCAGAGCACATTCCAATAAGGTTGTAAAACAATTAACCAAAGGTCACTAAAAGGGAACTCACAGTGTATTGTACGTGTTAGGACAGAAGAGAAAATATTGCCTGGGTTTATCTATACAAAACTTCCCTAATTTCTTACTTATAGTTTTAAACCTTCAGTGAACCTGTGGAGCTAGACAGGTGATAGATGTTTAGCTAGATAATTGCTCCTAATGGATATGCATGTATAAACATTCTCTGTTGTAAACATCTATTTCAAATTATGATTTGACTTTTAATGTGAACTTGTGATGAACTTTGTAACATGTGATCATGTACTCTGAAAGATGTCTAAGTACTGAAGACAAAGACAAAGTAGTAGAGTAATCATAGATGTAGAGGTTCGTTAGGAGCCGTTCATCCCTTCCTTTCCTTTTCCCCTGCTTAGAATCTTTCACTTAGAAATTTTCCTTTGTTAGAATGTTTTCCTTTTCCCCACTTAGGACTTTTCTTCTTTTCCTATGAAAAGCTTTCATAGGAAACTTTTTACACTTAGTAATAAACTGTATAATAACTTCTTTACGTGCTTTTTCTTCCTGGGACCTCAGACTAGCAGGCATAAGTCAGGGCCCAGCAATTCTGGCTGAAATAGAACAAAGGCCACTTTGCCTAATCCTCTGCTGTTAGGCTATAGATGTTATTTACCTAAGCCTGCAATCTTTTACCCTCAGAAGAAGTTTTTAGGACTTTTGGAAGTTATCATCAGCATTTCAGTACAGGTCAGAGAGTCAAAAAGCTGTGAGACACACAGATTTTAAAACCATCACCAGGGTCCTACCCTGTGCCCTGCCACTACCCACTCCAGGCTGGAAGGCTCACTGCACAGATCTATCAACAGGAGAGACCAAGACTGAGCCACTGACATGGGAACATTCCCCAGGGTTACCTGCCAATGACTTGGTTGAAGGTTGACTATATTGGACTCCTGCCTCTCTAAAAGGATAATGCTTCATCCTTATTGGAGCAGATATATTTCTGTCTGTGGAGTTATATTTCCTTCATATAAATGTTTCTCCCAAAACCACAATATCACAGAATGCCTTACATGCAGTTGGAGAGTCCTTTACTCACTATCATGGTATTCAACACACTATTGAATCTGACCAACAAACTTACTTCAAAGTCAGGGAAGTATTACAGTGGGTCCACAAAGTGTGTTACACAATTTATGTCTGGAGTGCAGGAGATCCTTTAGGGTATCTATTGGTTCTACAAACATTTTTGTCAAAGAATACTTGAAAATTCAACAGCCTAATCCATACAGGGTTCCAAAGGGCACAGATGTATCAGAAATAAAAGTATGGGTCACTCTTCTAGGAAAAGGTTTCCAACTTGCTGAGGGGCTAGTAGAGGAGGATGAAGGAACTACAAAATGAGTAACAGAGGAATGTAGTAATAAATATCAGCTAAGGCCACATGACTAGCTGCACAAAACAGTATTGTATCATGACTGAATTATTTTCACTTTCTTAATAATACATTTATGTGTATATTTTTGTTTTCCTCATCAATTTCTTTGTCAGGTGATATAACACCAACATAGAGAACTTGAATTGTAATCATATTGAAGTTCAACATAACAGAAAAATGTTCTTTGAAAGACACCACCACCTATACTTAATTTATAATATATTTGCAGTTGTCCACACCTTCTTCTTAGTAGTGGGATACTATATGAATTAAACATGTGCAGTTCTTATGAATGATGAGAAATTCTCTGTGCATTCATGCAATCATCAGTTCTTATGTATTTGATGATACTGTTTCCTTGAAGTTACCCAACACCTTGGCCCCTTATATTCATTGACATGTTTTCTCACACAGATCTCTAAGTCTTGAGTGATATTGTTCCTCTATAGAAACTGGTGGTAAGGAGATAGTCCTGAAGACAATCCTGATTTAATTCATCAGACAAAGACTGGTTCCCAACTGGAAGCCTTAACTCTGATGCCTTGAATTCAAGTTGCTAGAAAGTACACAACATGCTACCAGACAAAAAAGTAAAGGGAATAAAGACGGAGTGTGACTCACACCATATAGACTCCTTCAGTTCTACATGTACACTTAAAAACAAGCAATGTACCCTCTTATAATATTTTCCCCCATCCAATGCTCATGGAAAAGGGAAGAAGATAGTGGGAAAGCCCTTGAGAGTCAAAACTTGAGGATCTTGCCTGTGAACATAAATCTTCTAGAAAGAGCATAGGTAGACCATGAAGTCACACCAATACTACCCCAACCATATGATCTCAAGAAGGAACACAACAGTGAGCATACCAAACTTCATGGAAGAAAGTTTCCAAATGTTTATCCTGAATAAGCATTTGCAGGAAAATGTAAATCAGAGAATGTAAGTGGTTGACATAGCCAAGAAAGGGACCAAAGGTTACTCACGTATTACCAAATAATGAGCAGTCAGAATATAAACCCATGTAATTAATTGAATAAGAGACAATGTGTATTTTAGGATTGCAGAAAGGGGTACAAAGAATATTTTAGAGAAAGGAAATGTAAAGAAAACAAACTATATTGTAAAAAAATTACAAAATAGCAGTTAAGAATAAAACAACAAACAATACTTTGAGTGAAAGATGGCACTGAGTTCAACAACAATTGTTCAAAAACAATAATGTGTGTCTTTGTGTGTGTCTGTGTTTGTGTCTGTAATATTAAACTCAAATAAAATTTAGTTGCTCCTATTCTTATAAAATTTATAATGAGACCATTCATCTAGAGTGAATTACATGTTCACAGACTTCACTGACTTTATTATGATAAAGGTATCGTGTATGATATTATTCTCACTATTGATATTTCTCACTAAATGAAAGGCATTCATTTCATAATAAAATGGTTTGTTTTCATGTAAATTACAAGAGCCTTATATTGCAGACACAATCTGAACCCCAGGGTCCTTTTCATATGCTGTACACTTCTTAATATGTTACCTGATATTCTTAACATCTTCATAATACACTGTAAAGCTATTCAAAATCCTTTTCTCTGTGATGGCCATCAACAATATGAAATGCTGTCATCATGATTCACACTCTACTAACATTCACCCTTATCACTCCTTTTCAAATTGGTTCTTTTTGTTGTGTCAGTAATTTATGATATTCCAAATTCCTAATGAGGCAATTTACCATTTTGCTAATGTCTTAGTTTCTGTTGCTGTAGCAAAACACCATGGTCAAAAGGAACATATGAGAAAAGTGTAGATTTCCTTATGTACCTTGGTCACAGTTGAATGAAAGAAGCCAAGACAAGAACATGGATGCAGGGCCCAATTAGGGTCCATGGCATAATGCTTACTGTTGCCATCATATCTATGTTGTCTACAATCCTATTTCTTACAGTGCCCAAAACAATTTGCCAGAGGTGGAACTTTTCACAAACAGTAGGATAACCTTATATTAATCAATAATTAAGAATATGTCTTACACACATACACATGTCAAAATGATGGCAGCCAGTCCCCAATTGAGAGTCCCTGTCCTCAAAGTTTAGGTTTGTGATGTCA
>NW_021626820.1:0-5772 GCF_004785775.1 Grammomys surdaster
AGAGAGAGAGAGAGAGAGAGAGAGAGAGAGAGAGAGAGAGAAAAGACAGTCATGCACAAAACACAGACAAACACAAAAGTTCCTGCCACATCAGGAACTTTTTCTTCAATCAAGTGCTTTATCTACTTTCTACTGAAACTGGCATGAGATGTGCTTTAAATCACAACTTCAAAAGATGGTCTCTCTTTTTGTGTAAGTTAAAGAAGCCTTCAGAGTTTACAGAGTAGGGGAAATTTGATTTAAATCAAGATAGGTATACAAAGTTTAGTTTAACAACACAAAGTTTAGGATATTTGAAATCCACTTTCATCATAAAATACTCACAGTAAGTTGAGACCGAAAGGAAAGAAGAGAAGAGTACCATAGACTATGAAGGACATCCATTTCTAGGGAAGTCCCTGGAAAACTATTGAGAAGCCATCTGACAAGTGTTACTATTGGATGCTAGGAAAGGCCTATGTGCTGTTCTCACTATATGTATTTAGTTATAAACTGTGATGCAAGATGATCTCAAACTAATTGTGTCCTGCCTGAGGATATTCTTCAATGTTTTTCTTTCTGCTCCAACTCCTGGGTGCTGGGGTTATATACATGGGCACTGAGTCTATTTGTACAGTACTTGTGAATCAGATCAGGTCTTTACCCACATTAAACAAAAACTCTACAAATGATCATTCCTGTCAATATCTTTTTAAATTAAATAAGAATGCAAGAGAAAATCATCCTATAAAGAGTAGTACACATGATAAAATCTACACTGGAAAGGTGAAATAAATAAACACTTATATAGAACATAACAAGTAAAATTCCAACATTTAATGATTAAGAAAAACTAATAACATGTGAGTGTTCGGCCTGCTGAATGTCTTTGTACCACACACATACAATTCCCACAGAGACGAAAAGCAGGCATCAGATTCCACCAGAATTTGAGTTAATCAGGTTTGTAGCTGTTATGTGAGTTCTGTGAGACTGCAACAAATTTTGTTAATGGAGAACACATCTCTCCTGCCCACACAACAGTTGAATTTTGTCCTTCCAACCAAGTGTGCTAGATCATTCCCAATCAAAGATGGAAAATTCTGTAAACTTCTAGTGACCAGTACATGAGGCAGGCATGCTAATTGTCTTAAGCTGCCACACATTCATACAAGGCTCCTGTGAGTTCAGGAACCAGACACAGGATCACTGATTGTAAGTTCGAAACAGATTTGTCACCTCACATCTAGGATAACAATGCAGATTAGGCCCATCAGATGACATATACAATTCAGAAAACCCTCCTTATTGTGGATGTGTGTAAGAGAAAGGTGAACATCTGGGACATCAATGTTGGGAGGTACCTTTCTAGTAGGGGGAGTGGATAGAGCCTGCGTCAGGGTTAACATGCATCAGCTTGAATGTGTCTAGCATCTACAAGATTATGAGGGTTAGTTAATGCTGGTCTTTTACTCTTGGCGACCTCATAGCATACTGAAGAAGAGTTTCTTCCAGTGCTTTGTTCTTGTGAAGATCCTTAGAAAGAATCTCATTACTGAGAGTGACAGTGAATGAGAGTCAATGTGTGGGACAAGAAACTTTGTGCAACTCCAGTTTGGTTCTGGAAAAACAGGATAAAAAGAATCTATGGTCACCTGATCTTCATGTGAGTGGGGGTGCCAGGTCTTGCTCTACAGAACTTAAGACATCTGGTTTTCCATTCCTCACTTAATCTGGAATCTCTACCTGATGTCCTCATATAAATATATTATGTCAGGAGCCATAACAGGACAAGCTGAATACTAGCAGGTGATCTTCCTGAGATTCTGTGCTTCAGATTATTATATAATCTGCTACAGATTCTCTCTTATTAGGCAAGTCCCTAAGAGAATTCATTTTTAAAAAGATCCTGCTACTAATATACTTTTCTTGTTATTATTAAACATAGATAACCATCTCTAAGCAATAGTTCACCTCTTGGGAACAGATCTCTGCAAATCTATGAAGATATAGGATCCTGTAGTGATGCTATATAGACAAGTAGATGACTTCTTAAGTCTTAACGATGATCCCATAAGAATTCCTAAAGTCACTTCTGTGCTTATTAAGCTCTTAGATAGTGGGACTGTTATTATGTCCTTTTCTGATAGTCAAAACTGGAATGAGAACTCTGCCAGTCCTCTGCGTGTCATCAGATAAGAGCTCTTAGATAGTAACCAGACTCTCTCCTGCTCAGAGCACATTCCAATAAGGTTGTAAAACAATTAACCAAAGGTCACTAAAAGGGAACTCACAGTGTATTGTACGTGTTAGGACAGAAGAGAAAATATTGCCTGGGTTTATCTATACAAAACTTCCCTAATTTCTTACTTATAGTTTTAAACCTTCAGTGAACCTGTGGAGCTAGACAGGTGATAGATGTTTAGCTAGATAATTGCTCCTAATGGATATGCATGTATAAACATTCTCTGTTGTAAACATCTATTTCAAATTATGATTTGACTTTTAATGTGAACTTGTGATGAACTTTGTAACATGTGATCATGTACTCTGAAAGATGTCTAAGTACTGAAGACAAAGACAAAGTAGTAGAGTAATCATAGATGTAGAGGTTCGTTAGGAGCCGTTCATCCCTTCCTTTCCTTTTCCCCTGCTTAGAATCTTTCACTTAGAAATTTTCCTTTGTTAGAATGTTTTCCTTTTCCCCACTTAGGACTTTTCTTCTTTTCCTATGAAAAGCTTTCATAGGAAACTTTTTACACTTAGTAATAAACTGTATAATAACTTCTTTACGTGCTTTTTCTTCCTGGGACCTCAGACTAGCAGGCATAAGTCAGGGCCCAGCAATTCTGGCTGAAATAGAACAAAGGCCACTTTGCCTAATCCTCTGCTGTTAGGCTATAGATGTTATTTACCTAAGCCTGCAATCTTTTACCCTCAGAAGAAGTTTTTAGGACTTTTGGAAGTTATCATCAGCATTTCAGTACAGGTCAGAGAGTCAAAAAGCTGTGAGACACACAGATTTTAAAACCATCACCAGGGTCCTACCCTGTGCCCTGCCACTACCCACTCCAGGCTGGAAGGCTCACTGCACAGATCTATCAACAGGAGAGACCAAGACTGAGCCACTGAAATGGGAACATTCCCCAGGGTTACCTGCCAATGACTTGGTTGAAGGTTGACTATATTGGACTCCTGCCTCTCTAAAAGGATAATGCTTCATCCTTATTGGAGCAGATATATTTCTGTCTGTGGAGTTATATTTCCTTCATATAAATGTTTCTCCCAAAACCACAATATCACAGAATGCCTTACATGCAGTTGGAGAGTCCTTTACTCACTATCATGGTATTCAACACACTATTGAATCTGACCAACAAACTTACTTCAAAGTCAGGGAAGTATTACAGTGGGTCCACAAAGTGTGTTACACAATTTATGTCTGGAGTGCAGGAGATCCTTTAGGGTATCTATTGGTTCTACAAACATTTTTGTCAAAGAATACTTGAAAATTCAACAGCCTAATCCATACAGGGTTCCAAAGGGCACAGATGTATCAGAAATAAAAGTATGGGTCACTCTTCTAGGAAAAGGTTTCCAACTTGCTGAGGGGCTAGTAGAGGAGGATGAAGGAACTACAAAATGAGTAACAGAGGAATGTAGTAATAAATATCAGCTAAGGCCACATGACTAGCTGCACAAAACAGTATTGTATCATGACTGAATTATTTTCACTTTCTTAATAATACATTTATGTGTATATTTTTGTTTTCCTCATCAATTTCTTTGTCAGGTGATATAACACCAACATAGAGAACTTGAATTGTAATCATATTGAAGTTCAACATAACAGAAAAATGTTCTTTGAAAGACACCACCACCTATACTTAATTTATAATATATTTGCAGTTGTCCACACCTTCTTCTTAGTAGTGGGATACTATATGAATTAAACATGTGCAGTTCTTATGAATGATGAGAAATTCTCTGTGCATTCATGCAATCATCAGTTCTTATGTATTTGATGATACTGTTTCCTTGAAGTTACCCAACACCTTGGCCCCTTATATTCATTGACATGTTTTCTCACACAGATCTCTAAGTCTTGAGTGATATTGTTCCTCTATAGAAACTGGTGGTAAGGAGATAGTCCTGAAGACAATCCTGATTTAATTCATCAGACAAAGACTGGTTCCCAACTGGAAGCCTTAACTCTGATGCCTTGAATTCAAGTTGCTAGAAAGTACACAACATGCTACCAGACAAAAAAGTAAAGGGAATAAAGACGGAGTGTGACTCACACCATATAGACTCCTTCAGTTCTACATGTACACTTAAAAACAAGCAATGTACCCTCTTATAATATTTTCCCCCATCCAATGCTCATGGAAAAGGGAAGAAGATAGTGGGAAAGCCCTTGAGAGTCAAAACTTGAGGATCTTGCCTGTGAACATAAATCTTCTAGAAAGAGCATAGGTAGACCATGAAGTCACACCAATACTACCCCAACCATATGATCTCAAGAAGGAACACAACAGTGAGCATACCAAACTTCATGGAAGAAAGTTTCCAAATGTTTATCCTGAATAAGCATTTGCAGGAAAATGTAAATCAGAGAATGTAAGTGGTTGACATAGCCAAGAAAGGGACCAAAGGTTACTCACGTATTACCAAATAATGAGCAGTCAGAATATAAACCCATGTAATTAATTGAATAAGAGACAATGTGTATTTTAGGATTGCAGAAAGGGGTACAAAGAATATTTTAGAGAAAGGAAATGTAAAGAAAACAAACTATATTGTAAAAAAATTACAAAATAGCAGTTAAGAATAAAACAACAAACAATACTTTGAGTGAAAGATGGCACTGAGTTCAACAACAATTGTTCAAAAACAATAATGTGTGTCTTTGTGTGTGTCTGTGTTTGTGTCTGTAATATTAAACTCAAATAAAATTTAGTTGCTCCTATTCTTATAAAATTTATAATGAGACCATTCATCTAGAGTGAATTACATGTTCACAGACTTCACTGACTTTATTATGATAAAGGTATCGTGTATGATATTATTCTCACTATTGATATTTCTCACTAAATGAAAGGCATTCATTTCATAATAAAATGGTTTGTTTTCATGTAAATTACAAGAGCCTTATATTGCAGACACAATCTGAACCCCAGGGTCCTTTTCATATGCTGTACACTTCTTAATATGTTACCTGATATTCTTAACATCTTCATAATACACTGTAAAGCTATTCAAAATCCTTTTCTCTGTGATGGCCATCAACAATATGAAATGCTGTCATCATGATTCACACTCTACTAACATTCACCCTTATCACTCCTTTTCAAATTGGTTCTTTTTGTTGTGTCAGTAATTTATGATATTCCAAATTCCTAATGAGGCAATTTACCATTTTGCTAATGTCTTAGTTTCTGTTGCTGTAGCAAAACACCATGGTCAAAAGGAACATATGAGAAAAGTGTAGATTTCCTTATGTACCTTGGTCACAGTTGAATGAAAGAAGCCAAGACAAGAACATGGATGCAGGGCCCAATTAGGGTCCATGGCATAATGCTTACTGTTGCCATCATATCTATGTTGTCTACAATCCTTTTTCTTACAGTGACCATAACAACTTGCCAGAGATGGAACCTTTCACAAACAGTAGGATAACCTTATATTAATCAATAATTAAGAATATGTCTTACACACATACACATGTCAAAATGATGGCAGCCATTCCCCAATTGAGAGTCCCTGTCCTCAAAGTTTAGGTTTGTGATGTCA
>NW_021626821.1:0-3349 GCF_004785775.1 Grammomys surdaster
AAGGCTATGGTATATTGTAATTCTGTCCTGGAATAGAAGGAACGTCTTGAAGGGATAGTACTTTAGTGGTATAAATGTAACTTTGTGAAAATTCGTTTCATTGCCCTCATTTTGTCACAGAAACAAAGTAATTTCTTGAAGTTTGATGCTTTGTAGTACAGTATTGAGTGCCTGTGGGACTAGTGCTCTTTCCGAGATTCAGTATGGTGAACTGCCAGTCGTGCAGTTTAGCATGCACCTTTCATAAAGCCCATTGGAGTACATTCTTGTTTTCACTTCATTAGTCCTAGATATTGAAGCAGAGTGACTATCATTTCCTTAAACATTTTTTGTTAAATCTTTATTTTATGTGCAGTGCATTTGTGTGTGTGTGTGTGTATGCTTATGTTTCCACATATTGTACACATGTGGAGGTCATAGGACAACTTTCAGGAGTTGGCTCACTCCTTTCATAATGTGGGCCCCAGGGATTGAACCTAGGCAAGTGCTTTTGTCTGCTGAACTATTTCAGTGGCTCACTTCAGATTTTTTTATTCATATTTATTGAATACTTACTGTGGCTAAATTCTGGAGATTTCTCAGAAAATAGAACAAAATCTTTCATCTCATGGCTGATAGTAACCAGACATAAAATTGTGGGACATGACAGAGAGTAGTGAGGGGCAGAGAGGTATATAATGTTGGATATGATAGAGGAATAGGGTGTGTGTATGTGTGTGTGTGTGTGTGTATGTGTGTGTGTGTGTGTGTGTGTGTGTGAGAGAGAGAGAGAGAGAGAGAGAGAGAGAGAGAGAGAGAGAGAGAATGTGTGTGTGTACATATGCCATTCAGATAACCCTAGGGATGTCTTTGATGAGGCTAACTGAACTGAGGCCAAAGGGAGGACCAGTATTGAAGGGATAGGGAAGAGCAAGCCCTCAAGCAAGCATAGAGACCCTTGCCTGGTTTTGCACGGAGGTGACACCGTCCCAGCCAGCATACTTGGCATGCTCTATACTGCACCTTCCTCCATTTTGGATTGTTGACATCTGCTCACATATTCTGACTAGATCCTTTCACAGATTTGGTCTTGAGCAACAGCCTTTGCTTTTTATGACACCACTTGTTTTGGCCTCCTGCTTTAGTTTTTCAGTTGCGGAATGTGATTTACATAATTTCATACTTACTTAATCTACTCAACAATCTTACCCCGTAGGTCTCCTATTATTATCTTCTTGGCTGAGGAAATGCAAGTTAAATTGCTTTCCCAAGCTCTTACAGATTTGAAAAGCTGGTATTCTATCTAGTCCCTCAGGGTTGAGCACCTGTCTTTTTTTGTTTGTTTTTTTGTTTTTTCCTCCTTTTGGAGACAGGATGTTGCTTATGTATATACCAGATTGGCCTGGAGCTCTGATCCTCCTGCCTCAGCTTCCTGAGTGCTGGGATCATAGGACTGCACCACCAAGCTTTGCTTTGCAGTTTCTGCAACTCACAGGCAATATTCACTCCTGCCGGAAGTGGGTCTTAACCTCATCTGTATTCCCTTCTGTATCTCTTTGTTGATTACATTTTAAAACAGGATGTCTCACTTTGTAGCTCAGATTGGCATCAGTCTCCCAGTAGAGCCCAGGGTAGCCTTCAGTGTGCAAGAATACTTTTGCCTCAGCCTCTGGAGCACCGAGACATCTGTATCCTAAGTCAACACTTATATCTGCGCTTAAAGGCTCTGGGATCTTGGGCCTCTGATGGGGTTTCTTAGCTCCTGTGTAAAACTCCATATTTTTAAGGATGACATTGTAACCTTTTCTCAAACTGGCTTCCCTTGTAACTTTTCCAAGTAGGAATGGAATGACCATCCTCTGGTTCCTGGCACTGAAAACACAGTCTGTGACTCTTCCTCCTTCCCTGGCCCCCCACACCTTGTGTGTCTGCAGGAGCTAGAGAGGCCTGGTGTCCATAGAGTTCATCACTTCAAACCTGGAAGTCTTCAGTCATCTCCCCTTAAATTCTTCTGGTTTTGTTCTTCACCTTTTAGTCTGTCTGCCAGTTTAACCTTTCAGCATTCTAGAATCATGTGACATGGGTAACCAAAGCCACATACTCAGTCAGGAAGCCATGGTCTGCCGCCATTTTGACTGTAAGTCCAGGGCCATGTGTTGTAGCCTCTGAGGCTAAACTCTTCGTGCCGTCATAAGCCAGGATTCTCCATCCCTGCCTGTTGTTCACATTCCCATCTCTGCTTACAATGACTTGGAGTCTTTGCAGGGCCCAGCTGAGCCCCGCCTCCTTTACAGTTTTATTTATTTATTTATTTATTTATTTATTTATTTATTTATTTTCTTTTTAATTCTTGACTTCAGCCCCTTCTAGATCATTGTTAGCTTCCTATGGAGTCTCCAGTCTTGCGTATGTATACTGACTCGTGCCATCTCTTGGCATTTGGCCTTGCCTTCTCTATTAGATCTGAAACTAGAGCAGGGTCTTGGGTCAGCCCCTCGTAGCTTGCTTTATTATGGGTGTGCACTGGGCGTTTCGGCAGCAGTTACCTGTTTGACTTATTAACAGCCCCGGTTATCTATACATTTCAATTTCAAGTTGAGTGTTGCAATTAAAATGGAAGGCCAAGAGAGTGCATACAGGCCCATGGTTGTATTCCACTTCGTTCCTGACATCAGCGTTCCTCTTTGTGCTTGTATCCGTATGGTATTTGATGCTTAGATAGATCTCTGAGGAAAGTAGACGAGCGGGAATTCCCTGTCATTGATTCAGGGTCACTTGTTTAGTGCTCAGCATAGACAGGACTACCGCTTCATCCTCCCTGATTCCTGTCTTCATGTGGTCCTTCCCGACCCCCATCCCCCATGAAGATGATAGACATTTAGCCCATTGTCTGAACTGCCAGGTTAGGTCACTGCTTTGAAGAGATGACTATTGTAGAAAAGGTAGCAAAGGGGGAGGGACGGGGGACGGGGACGGGACGCGAGCGTTGAAAGACAGGGAAATGTTCGAAATGGCTCATTACCCTCCATTCCTCCATTTTATCATCTCACGAAAATGTTTCTCTGATCGCACTTTGTTAATTGTTTATGAGATATTCTTTTAAAAGATTGATCTTGCATAAGACATGCTCTATCCCCGTCCCTTTCCTGGTAATAGTCACTGTCAGGGACAAAAAGTGCCTGATTGTGCAGTGTTTGTCATGTAGGTGGGAGGGAAAGAGGATGGCGCTGGGTTGAAGTGAAGTGGAGCTTTTTACAGCACCATTGTTCTACTATCAGAGAGCAATTATGCTCGACTTCCATCAGCTTCTCAACCTCAGACAGCCCATCCACCTCCCCTGCCAGCACCTCCCCACACAGCCAAGGCCCAG
>NW_021626822.1:0-3478 GCF_004785775.1 Grammomys surdaster
AAGGCTATGGTATATTGTAATTCTGTCCTGGAATAGAAGGAACGTCTGGAAGGGATAGTACTTTAGTGGTATAAATGTAACTTTGTGAAAATTCGTTTCATTGCCCTCATTTTGTCACAGAAACAAAGTAATTTCTTGAAGTTTGATGCTTTGTAGTACAGTATTGAGTGCCTGTGGGACTAGTGCTCTTTCAGAGATTCAGTATGGTGAACTGCCAGTCGTGCAGTTTAGCATGCACCTTTCATAAAGCCCATTGGAGTACATTCTTGTTTTCACTTCATTAGTCCTAGATATTGAAGCAGAGTGACTATCATTTCCTTAAACATTTTTTGTTAAATCTTTATTTTATGTGCAGTGCATTTGTGTGTGTGTGTGTGTATGCTTATGTTTCCACATATTGTACACATGTGGAGGTCATAGGACAACTTTCAGGAGTTGGCTCACTCCTTTCATAATGTGGGCCCCAGGGATTGAACCTAGGCAAGTGCTTTTGTCTGCTGAACTATTTCAGTGGCTCACTTCAGATATTTTTATTCATATTTATTGAATACTTACTGTGGCTAAATTCTGGAGATTTCTCAGAAAATAGAACAAAATCTTTCATCTCATGGCTGATAGTAACCAGACATAAAATTGTGGGACATGACAGAGAGTAGTGAGGGGCAGAGAGGTATATAATGTTGGATATGATAGAGGAATAGGGTGTGTGTATGTGTGTGTGTGTGTGTGTATGTGTGTGTGTGTGTGTGTGTGTGTGTGAGAGAGAGAGAGAGAGAGAGAGAGAGAGAGAGAGAGAGAGAGAGAGAGAATGTGTGTGTGTACATATGCCATTCAGATAACCCTAGGGATGTCTTTGATGAGGCTAACTGAACTGAGGCCAAAGGGAGGACCAGTATTGAAGGGATAGGGAAGAGCAAGCCCTCAAGCAAGCATAGAGACCCTTGCCTGGTTTTGCACGGAGGTGACACCGTCCCAGCCAGCATACTTGGCATGCTCTATACTGCACCTTCCTCCATTTTGGATTGTTGACATCTGCTCACATATTCTGACTAGATCCTTTCACAGATTTGGTCTTGAGCAACAGCCTTTGCTTTTTATGACACCACTTGTTTTGGCCTCCTGCTTTAGTTTTTCAGTTGCGGAATGTGATTTACATAATTTCATACTTACTTAATCTACTCAACAATCTTACCCCGTAGGTCTCCGATTATTATCTTCTTGGCTGAGGAAATGCAAGTTAAATTGCTTTCCCAAGCTCTTACAGATTTGAAAAGCTGGTATTCTATCTAGTCCCTCAGGGTTGAGCACCTGTCTTTTTTTGTTTGTTTTTTTGTTTTTTCCTCCTTTTGGAGACAGGATGTTGTTTATGTATATACCAGATTGGCCTGGAGCTCTGATCCTCCTGCCTCAGCTTCCTGAGTGCTGGGATCATAGGACTGCACCACCAAGCTTTGCTTTGCAGTTTCTGCAACTCACAGGCAATATTCACTCCTGCTGGAAGTGGGTCTTAACCTCATCTGTATTCCCTTCTGTATCTCTTTGTTGATTGCATTTTAAAACAGGATGTCTCACTTTGTAGCTCAGATTGGCATCAGTCTCCCAGTAGAGCCCAGGGTAGCCTTGAGTGTGCAAGAATACTTTTGCCTCAGCCTCTGGAGCACCGAGACATCTGTATCCTAAGTCAACACTTACATCTGCACTTAAAGGCTCTGGGATCTTGGGCCTCTGATGGGGTTTCTTAGCTCCTGTGTAAAACTCTGTATTTTTAAGGATGACATTGTAACCTTTTCTCAAACTGGCTTCCCTTGTAACTTTTCCAAGTAGGAATGGAATGACCATCCTCTGGTTCCTGGCACTGAAAACACAGTCTGTGACTCTTCCTCCTTCCCTGGCCCCCCACACCTTGTGTGTCTGCAGGAGCTAGAGAGGCCTGGTGTCCATAGAGTTCATCACTTCAAACCTGGAAGTCTTCAGTCATCTCCCCTTAAATTCTTCTGGTTTTGTTCTTCACCTTTTAGTCTGTCTGCCAGTTTAACCTTTCAGCATTCTAGAATCATGTGACATGGGTAACCAAAGCCACATACTCAGTCAGGAAGCCATGGTCTGCCGCCATTTTGACTGTAAGTCCAGGGCCATGTGTTGTAGCCTCTGAGGCTAAACTCTTTGTGCCGTCATAAGCCAGGATTCTCCATCCCTGCCTGTTGTTCACATTCCCATCTCTGCTTACAATGACTTGGAGTCTTTGCAGGGCCCAGCTGAGCCCCGCCTCCTTTACAGTTTTATTTATTTATTTATTTATTTATTTATTTATTTATTTATTTTCTTTTTAATTCTTGACTTCAGCCCCTTCTAGATCATTGTTAGCTTCCTATGGAGTCTCCAGTCTTGCGTATGTGTACTGACCCGTGCCATCTCTTGGCATTTGGCCTTGCCTTCTCTGTTAGATCTAAAACTAGAGCAGGGTCTTGGGTCAGCCCCTCGTAGCTTGCTTTATTATGGGTGTGCACTGGGCGTTTCGGCAGCAGTTACCTGTTTGACTTATTAACAGCCCCGGTTATCTATACATTTCAGCGAGGGGATTGGAGGTTCCGAGGGGGTGGTGGGGGATGGGGTAAGGGGACAACATAGGAAATGTAAATAAATCATCCAATAAAAAAAAAAAAAGATAAGAAAAAAAAAAAAAAAGAGTGTTGCAATTAAAATGGAAGGCCAAGAGAGTGCATACAGGCCCATGGTTGTATTCCACTTCGTTCCTGACATCAGCGTTCCTCTTTGTGCTTGTATCCGTATGGTATTTGATGCTTAGATAGATCTCTGAGGAAAGTAGACGAGCGGGAATTCCCTCTCATTGATTCAGGGTCACTTGTTTAGTGCTCAGCATAGACAGGACTACCGCTTCATCCTCCCTGATTCCTGTCTTCGTGTGGTCCTTCCCGACCCCCATCCCCCATGAAGATGATAGACATTTAGCCCATTGTCTGAACTGCCAGGTTAGGTCACTGCTTTGAAGAGATGACTATTGTAGAAAAGGTAGCAAAGGGGGAGGGACGGGGGACGGGGACGGGACGCGAGCGTTGAAAGACAGGGAAATGTTCGAAATGGCTCATTACCCTCCATTCCTCCATTTTATCATCTCACGAAAATGTTTCTCTGATCGCACTTTGTTAATTGTTTATGAGATATTCTTTTAATAGATTGATCTTGCATAAGACATGCTCTATCCCCGTCCCTTTCCTGGTAATAGTCACTGTCAGGGACAAAAAGTGCCTGATTGTGCAGTGTTTGTCATGTAGGTGGGAGGGAAAGAGGATGGCGCTGGGTTGAAGTGAAGTGGAGCTTTTTTACAGCACCATTGTTCTACTATCAGAGAGCAATTATGCTCGACTTCCATCAGCTTCTCAACCTCAGACAGCCCATCCACCTCCCCTGCCAGCACCTCCCCACACAGCCAAGGCCCAGGCTGGAGATGAAGCACCTC
>NW_021626823.1:0-3616 GCF_004785775.1 Grammomys surdaster
CTGGAGATGTCTCCCCTCTGCCCTCCAGTAGGCTCAGGGCTCTGGTTTTTAACTCTAGTCAAAAACCTGTCTTTTCTAGGTGTTTCCCTCCCAGACCTGTACCGTTTAACAATAAGAGCAGCAGCAGCAACACCACACACACACACACACACACACACACACACACTTTCAAAGGCATCAGGATGAGATTGTGAGGTGTTATGCCACACACAGGATAGGAGGTTAATCTCACAAGGTGTCTTATACTCCATTCTGAGGATCTACACAGTGAAGATACAGTCTTTCCTTCTGCTGGGGTGGAATCTCACTCAGAGCCTCGCATATCCTAAGTAGTATCTACCACCTCTGTAGGACATCCTCAGCCCAGTCCCAGCTCTGGGTGTAATAGAGCAGACATTCTCATTTTTTAAAAAATGCTATATTTATTTGTTGACTACTGTTAAGTTTCTTGATTACAGTTTGTGCAGTCATACAACTAAATCCCAAGTAAAGCTTACATTCCATATACTTGTAGAAACATTGCCTTTAGAACATTGCAGCAGCATCAACCATAACTTTACCATGAACTAAGTATTGACTGAGGAAAACCTATTGCTCTCTCAGCCTCTCAGTGATGTGCCGATTATTGGGAGAGGCCATGGGGCAGGGGACTCTGAGGGAATTTTGTTGGGAAGTTTTATTAGAGAGTGGTGGGATAAATACTTGTGAAGACAGTCATTAGGTTACCATCCGTATTTCCAATATCTGGTCTTGTTTTAAGTGAATCGTTGCTAATAACTTGCCAAGCTTCTGAAAGTACGTTTGGCAGGGAAGACAGCGAGGACACAGGAGAAATATTACAAAGTTCTGGGGAAACTTCAGAGCAGTACGGCAGCACGGATGGTGACTTTGAAAACAACAGCTGCTGACGTGAACTTGGCAGAAGTTTGTGAGTAATGGTGGCTGACTCATTGTGAGCCGAGCCGGGGAGTCTTGCAGCTTTTGAGGTGAGCAGGCAGAGGGTTAGAGCAGAGCTGGTGGCCACTCAGGGGCCAAGTATTTACATCCTAAATGTGACAGTGTCTTTGGTCCCCTGGGAAAATTTGCAACCATAGCATTCGCATGACTTGTAGCACCAGAAAACACTAAAGTTATAAACAACCCAGATTCTCTAAAGTGCTTGTTCTCAATCTGGGATGATCGGCTTGGGGTGGGAGGGTAAGTGGGTGGTAAGGCGTATTACATCACCGGTTGTTGTTGTTTTTAAAAATCATGGATGGCTGCCTTCACCCCTGTCCCCCAGAGACATCACCGTTCTGACATATGTATTTCTGAAAAGGTCTTGCCTGATGTCCTGTAGGAGGACAGATGGATCTGCGTGGTTTCAGAGCCTGATTGGGTCTTTTTTTGTGGTCTGTCTGTCTGTCTGTCTGTCTGTCTGTCTGCTTGCCTGTCTGCCTGTGTGGAGATCAGCGGTTGACTTGTGGGACTTGGTTCTCTCCTACCCAGTGAGTCCTAGGAATCAAACACAGAACATCAGAATCAGACTTGGTTGCTTTTACCTGCTGGTGAGCCATCTCAATGGTCCTCCATCTTAGTTTTTTGAGACTGGGTCTCTACTGGGAACCGAGGCTTGCTGGTTCCATTCTGCTAGTTTGGCTAGGCAGTAAGCTCCAGAAATTCTTTACTTGTCTCCCCAGTGCTAAGATTACAGGTGTGTTTTACTATTCCCTGATTTTTTTTTTTTTTAATGTGGGCACTAGGGAGTCAAATTCAGCTCTCTGTGTGTCTGCAGCACGAATGCTACCCTCGGATCCATCTCTCCAGACCTGGATTGGATTTTTCTGTTAGCCTTTCTGTCTGTGAGTGTGGTATATGTGTGGTCTATGGACTCTGGGCATGAGCATGCATTCTTGTGGCAGAAGAGGATGCTGGGTGTCCTGTGCTAGTTTTCTTTCTGTTGCCGTGATAAACACCATGACCAAAAGCAAGAGGGGGTAGGAGTGGGGGACTTATTTCGTCTTATAGGTTACTGTTGTTCATCCTTGAAGGAAGTCAGTCAGGGCAGGAACTTGAGGCAGAAGTTATGGAGGAGTGCTGCATGCTGGATGGCTCTGGCTCGCTCTGATAATATCATTCTTCTGCTCAGGCTCTACCAACTTAGGTACCATGGTGGTACCATCAGCAGCAGACTGGACCATCCCCTAATCAACAAGCAAAACAGCTCCTATGGACAGGCTCACAGGCCAGTCTCAGGGGAGTGGTCCCTCAAATGAGGAGCCTGATTTACAGGTGACTCTAGTTTATGTCAAGTTGACAGTGAACAGTTAATCATATAAACCTGGTCACTCTCTTCCTGCTTGCTTTGAGACAGCATCTCTCTCTCTGAGCTTAGAGCTAGACTGGTCACCAGCAAGTTCCAGTGATGGCTCCCTGTCTCTGGTCCCCACAGTGCTGGGATGGGGGGCATGTGAACAGTCCTGCTTGGCTTTTCATGTGGGTTCTGAGATCTAAACTCAGATCGTCATGCTTATACAAGTTCTTCTAACCTCTGAGCCATCTCTCCAGCCTTTTTCTCATATTTCTATTCCTCATGCTTTAAAACAAACCCAGAGACCACTGTTTCTAATCAAGTGATGCGGAAGAGATTATCTGCCCTGTCTGCCTTGTTGGTGAAACCCTTTGCCTGGTTTTGAAATCTTGACTATTTGAGAATTCTTCAGGTTAGTGTATTTTCCTGAGGTCTGAGAATACACAAGGCCGGTTGGTAAGGTCACCTCAGTTACAAAGCTAGTTTGGGAGTCTGTGGAGGTCAGGCATTTGGGTTATTCCTGAGGAGCATTGCCTATGCAGCCTAGTTAAACTGTATGCTGGAATTTAAACTCTCAGATGGCAACTGATGCTGGGGTGGACGGTGGTTACTTATGCCTTTAATCCCAGCAGAGGCATGTGAATCTGTGAGTTTGGTGCTAGCCTGGTCTATGGATAAAGTTTTAGGAGAGCCAGGGCTACACAGAGAACCCTTTCTCAAAAAAACCGAACCAAACAAGACAAGAACCAAAAAACAAACAAACAAACAAACAAAAAACAAAACCAAAACACATAACAACCGGCAAACCCAACAAGAACAAAACCAACCAACCAAACAAACAAAATCCACCCCCCCAAAAAAAGAAAAGGCAGCTCTTTAGATATATTTTTGATATCAATAGGCACCTATTAGATAAGAATGGTTGTGGAGTGTAGAGTTGAGGAGAGAAAGGTGAAAGGTGGAAAAGTGTCTCCTATTGATATTCTCAAGAAGGCAGCGCCTGCCCCACATTCCTGGAGAAAGCTGCTCTCTCTTCAGCAGGGAAGGAGGGACTGGAACCTGGGCACACAGGGCTGAGTTTCTAGGGTAAACTTTACACCCCCCAGCGGGGTGCCCTTAGTAGCTGTAGTTTTCAGTGCCACAGTTTTAACATGCTGTGTCATGTCTTGCTCCATTCTGATAATGACCAGGACATGTAACACAAAGCCATATGGGAAGGGAAGGCTTGTGGGAAGGACTTAGTAGTAGGCTAGCCTGTGCAGCAGAGCTGTGTTCGTAAGTGTCTCTCAGTACAAGGAACAATTGAAAACAGAAAGCCAGTGTTAG
>NW_021626824.1:0-3651 GCF_004785775.1 Grammomys surdaster
TGGAGATGAAGCACCTCCCCACACAGCCAAGGCCCAGGCTGGAGATGTCTCCCCTCTGCCCTCCAGTAGGCTCAGGGCTCTGGTTTTTAACTCTAGTCAAAAACCTGTCTTTTCTAGGTGTTTCCCTCCCAGACCTGTACCGTTTAACAATAAGAGCAGCAGCAGCAACACCACACACACACACACACACACACACACACACACTTTCAAAGGCATCAGGATGAGATTGTGAGGTGTTATGCCACACACAGGATAGGAGGTTAATCTCACAAGGTGTCTTATACTCCATTCTGAGGATCTACACAGTGAAGATACAGTCTTTCCTTCTGCTGGGGTGGAATCTCACTCAGAGCTTCGCATATCCTAAGTAGTATCTACCACCTCTGTAGGACATCCTCAGCCCAGTCCCAGCTCTGGGTGTAATAGAGCAGACATTCTCATTTTTTAAAAAATGCTATATTTATTTGTTGACTACTGTTAAGTTTCTTGATTACAGTTTGTGCAGTCATACAACTAAATCCCAAGTAAAGCTTACATTCCATATACTTGTAGAAACATTGCCTTTAGAACATTGCAGCAGCATCAACCATAACTTTACCATGAACTAAGTATTGACTGAGGAAAACCTATTGCTCTCTCGGCCTCTCAGTGATGTGCCGATTATTGGGAGAGGCCATGGGGCAGGGGACTCTGAGGGACTTTTGTTGGGAAGTTTTATTAGAGAGTGGTGGGATAAATACTTGTGAAGACAGTCATTAGGTTACCATCCGTATTTCCAATATCTGGTCTTGTTTTAAGTGAATCGTTGCTAATAACTTGCCAAGCTTCTGAAAGTACGTTTGGCAGGGAAGACAGCGAGGACACAGGAGAAATATTACAAAGTTCTGGGGAAACTTCAGAGCAGTACGGCAGCACGGATGGTGACTTTGAAAACAACAGCTGCTGACGTGAACTTGGCAGAAGTTTGTGAGTAATGGTGGCTGACTCATTGTGAGCCGAGCCGGGGAGTCTTGCAGCTTTTGAGGTGAGCAGGCAGAGGGTTAGAGCAGAGCTGGTGGCCACCCAGGGGCCAAGTATTTACATCCTAAATGTGACAGTGTCTTTGGTCCCCTGGGAAAATTTGCAACCATAGCATTCGCATGACTTGTAGCACCAGAAAACACTAAAGTTATAAACAACCCAGATTCTCTAAAGTGCTTGTTCTCAATCTGGGATGATCGGCTTGGGGTGGGAGGGTAAGTGGGTGGTAAGGCTTATTACATCACCGGTTGTTGTTGTTTTTAAAAATCATGGATGGCTGCCTTCACCCCTGTCCCCCAGAAACATCACCGTTCTGACATATGTATTTCTGAAAAGGTCTTGCCTGATGTCCTGTAGGAGGACAGATGGATCTGCGTGGTTTCAGAGCCTGATTGGGTCTTTTTTTGTGGTCTGTCTGTCTGTCTGTCTGTCTGTCTGTCTGCTTGCCTGTCTGCCTGTGTGGAGATCAGCGGTTGACTTGTGGGACTTGGTTCTCTCCTACCCAGTGAGTCCTAGGAATCAAACACAGAACATCAGAATCAGACTTGGTTGCTTTTACCTGCTGGTGAGCCATCTCAATGGTCCTCCATCTTAGTTTTTTGAGACTGGGTCTCTACTGGGAACCGAGGCTTGCTGGTTCCATTCTGCTAGTTTGGCTAGGCAGTAAGCTCCAGAAATTCTTTACTTGTCTCCCCAGTGCTAAGATTACAGGTGTGTTTTACTATTCCCTGATTTTTTTTTTTTTTAATGTGGGCACTAGGGAGTCAAATTCAGCTCTCTGTGTGTCTGCAGCACGAATGCTACCCTCGGATCCATCTCTCCAGACCTGGATTGGATTTTTCTGTTAGCCTTTCTGTCTGTGAGTGTGGTATATGTGTGGTCTATGGACTCTGGGCATGAGCATGCATTCTTGTGGCAGAAGAGGATGCTGGGTGTCCTGTGCTAGTTTTCTTTCTGTTGCCGTGATAAACACCATGACCAAAAGCAAGAGGGGGTAGGAGTGGGGGACTTATTTCGTCTTATAGGTTACTGTTGTTCATCCTTGAAGGAAGTCAGTCAGGGCAGGAACTTGAGGCAGAAGTTATGGAGGAGTGCTGCATGCTGGATGGCTCTGGCTCGCTCTGATAATATCATTCTTCTGCTCAGGCTCTACCAACTTAGGTACCATGGTGGTACCATCAACAGCAGACTGGAGCATCCCCTAATCAACAAGCAAAACAGCTCCTATGGACAGGCTCACAGGCCAGTCTCAGGGGAGTGGTCCCTCAAATGAGGAGCCTGATTTACAGGTGACTCTAGTTTATGTCAAGTTGACAGTGAACAGTTAATCATATAAACCTGGTCACTCTCTTCCTGCTTGCTTTGAGACAGCATCTCTCTCTCTGAGCTTAGAGCTAGACTGGTCACCAGCAAGTTCCAGTGATGGCTCCCTGTCTCTGGTCCCCACAGTGCTGGGATGGGGGGCATGTGAACAGTCCTGCTTGGCTTTTCATGTGGGTTCTGAGATCTAAACTCAGATCGTCATGCTTATACAAGTTCTTCTAACCTCTGAGCCATCTCTCCAGCCTTTTTCTCATATTTCTATTCCTCATGCTTTAAAACAAACCCAGAGACCACTGTTTCTAATCAAGTGATGCGGAAGAGATTATCTGCCCTGTCTGCCTTGTTGGTGAAACCCTTTGCCTGGTTTTGAAATCTTGACTATTTGAGAATTCTTCAGGTTAGTGTATTTTCCTGAGGTCTGAGAATACACAAGGCCGGTTGGTAAGGTCACCTCAGTTACAAAGCTAGTTTGGGAGTCTGTGGAGGTCAGGCATTTGGGTTATTCCTGAGGAGCATTGCCTATGCAGCCTAGTTAAACTGTATGCTGGAATTTAAACTCTCAGATGGCAACTGATGCTGGGGTGGACGGTGGTTACTTATGCCTTTAATCCCAGCAGAGGCATGTGAATCTGTGAGTTTGGTGCTAGCCTGGTCTATGGATAAAGTTTTAGGAGAGCCAGGGCTACACAGAGAACCCTTTCTCAAAAAAACCGAACCAAACAAGACAAGAACCAAAAAACAAACAAACAAACAAACAAAAAACAAAACCAAAACACATAACAACCGGCAAACCCAACAAGAACAAAACCAACCAACCAAACAAACAAAATCCACCCCCCCCAAAAAAAGAAAAGGCAGCTCTTTAGATATATTTTTGATATCAATAGGCACCTATTAGATAAGAATGGTTGTGGAGTGTAGAGTTGAGGAGAGAAAGGTGAAAGGTGGAAAAGTGTCTCCTATTGGTATTCTCAAGAAGGCAGCGCCTGCCCCACATTCCTGGAGAAAGCTGCTCTCTCTTCAGCAGGGAAGGAGGGACAGGAACCTGGGCACACAGGGCTGAGTTTCTAGGGTAAACTTTACACCCCCCAGCGGGGTGCCCTTAGTAGCTGTAGTTTTCAGTGCCACAGTTTTAACATGCTGTGTCATGTCTTGCTCCATTCTGCTAATGACCAGGACATGTAACACAAAGCCATATGGGAAGGGAAGGCTTGTGGGAAGGACTTAGTAGTAGGCTAGCCTGTGCAGCAGAGCTGTGTTCGTGTCTCTCAGTACAAGGAACAATTGAAAACAGAAAGCCAGTGTTAG
>NW_021626825.1:0-13729 GCF_004785775.1 Grammomys surdaster
ACCTAGGGATCAAAGAGTGATCAGGAGGTAGGGCCTAGCTATAAAATCTCAAAGCCTCCTAGTGATGTGTTCCCAGTAACGTGCTTTCTCCAGGAAGGCTCCACTTCCCAAAGGTTCCTCAACCTCTCCAAATAGTACCAACTCTGGGACCCGAGTGTTGAAAGATGTGTGCCCCAGGGGGACATTTTACATCTACACCACAGCACCCTCCACTCTGCCCTCTCTATATGTCTCCTTGTATTGAAGTCTCTTTACTCTGGCCCTCACTGGTTCCTGCTCGGCCTCTGTAAATGGCTGTAGCTTTCCTTCAGTTTGTCTCCCAGTGACTTGAAAATGTCTCCTCTGCCAGAACTCCAGGATACATAACAGCCTACTCTCTTCAGCCTTGCACATGCTTTATGCAACCTAGAAGGACTCCTACTTCCAGAGCGACGGAATGCCTGGTTAACCTGGCTCATGTGACTTTGGTAGGAACATGTGGCTAACGGAGAGAGGTACACAGACACACCTGGAGGTGCCGCAGTCTTGTTTGCTGACCAAGGGCCTCACTATATAGTTCTGGCAGGCTTGGAACTGACTGCCACCCTGCCTCAGCTCCTAAGTGCTGGAACTGTAGGTGCATTCCATAGCATCCTTCTGGTTCCTTTATTACAATCTCACTAAAAGGACTTTTTATTATTTATTTATTTATTTATTTATTTATTTATTTATTTATTGAGACAGGCCCTCACTGCGTAGACCTGGCTGTCCTGGAGCTTACTGTGCAGACCAAGCTCTAGATTCCCTTGCCTTTGTCTTCTGAGTGCTGGGATTAAATGTGTGTGCCAGCATACCCAGTACTCAAAAGACGTATTTATTTGAAATAGCCAAACTCTGGGACTGGGCTGAAGTGGAAACTTAAGGGTTCTTTGGAAAGCCAGTAGGATGGTGTTTTGCTGGGCAAACACGTGAAAGAATGTTTCATTAAAGTGGACACAGGCGAAAGACTAAGGCAGACTGGTGAAGGAACTTTTTGCTGAAGCAGACACGGGTGATAGGATGTTCTGCTAAAGCATGTGAAATGACACATGATGAAGGATTCTTTGTTAACAACATACATGTATTGGTGCACCTTACTGCCGGGAGCCAAACCCAGGAAATTACCCGCTGTTCTGGAAAACCTAGTCAGTTAAACTACAAGGTTAAGGAAGGACGTTCGCGGTCTCAGGCTCCAGGAACTTAAAGAACGACTGGTATTTCCCGAAATCCAGTTACTATAGTAGGATGGTCTTAGGCAATGAGGATACGATAGTGGGCTAGCCTTAAGCAATGATCCTTGCCTAAACTCCCATTTTGCTATGCCTTTATAACCTGCCGCCTGAAATTAAAATTTGAGAGCTTGATCAAATCCCTCGACTTGCTCTCCTTCTTTGTGCCTCTTGTCCCTTCATTCTTTCACCCCCTTCCCTAGGTCCTCGTTGAATTTCCCCGCCGGCCAGGGGACCTTACAGTGTGTAGTTGAGCTGCATTTGTTGGGACTCAATAGAGGGAATTGCTCCAAAAACTTTCTGGTGGTGTGCTGTAATTTCTTGCCCGCTTCCTTGGATTGGGGCTGATTGGATGCATGTGCTGAGACAAGAGCTGTGCTGAGGCAAGGCACATGGAGGACATGTGATGTTTGGAGGGTATAAATAGGACTCCATGGAGAGACAGAGACAGAGCTTGGCTTGCTGGTACAGCTAGCTGTGCAAGCTTGTGGGTCTCGAGTCTTCAGTGATCTCCCCGTCCCTGAGAAAGGCATAGCAGAGAATTTCTCCTGGTGATTCTATTGGTCCCTCCTGTTGACTCAAGCTGAGTCTGAGTCTGAGTCTGAGTCTTAGCTATCTCTGCTAGGTCATGTCACCAATTTTGCTAACTCGACTCTACCAAACTGGACTGCTGGTGTATCCCTGAAGTGTTTGCAAGTGGATGGAGCTGCTGCTGCCTGCTGATCTGTGAACTGAACTGCCGATTTCCAAACAACACAGATGAGAGTGCCTCCAAAAATTCTTTTTAAAAAGGTTGTCTTCCCCCGTATCCTTTCTTCTCCACTACCTCTGGTGGGTGGTGGGATACAAAGGGAGGTTAAAGCATTTAAGAACCATCATTACAACTAAGGTTTGGCTGGGCAGTGGTGGCGCATGCCTTTAATCCCAGCACTTGGGAGGCAGAGGCAGGTGGATTTCTGAGTTCGAGGCCAGCCTGGTCTACAGAGTGAGTTCCAGGACAGCCAGGGCTACATGGAGAAACCCTGTCTCGAAAAAGCAAAAACAAACAAACATACAAACAAACAAACAAACAAACAAAAAAACTAAGGTTTGAAAAAAAATAAATTACACTGGACCATAGCTCAGTTGGTAAAATGCTTGCCCATCATGCTTGAGGCCTTGGAGTCCATCCCCAGGGCCACATAAGCTGTGTATGGTGAAGCACGCCTGTAAAATCCCAGAACCCATGAGGTAGAGACAGGAAGGTTGGAGACTCAAGGCCATCCTCATGTACATATGGAGTTCCAGATCAGCCTGGGCTACATGAGACTGTCTCAAAACGGTGTGTGTGTGTGTGTGTGTGTGTGTGTGTGTGTGTGTGCAAGCCTGGTGCTGTGAGTTTGATCTCTGACACCCATATGGTGGAAGAAGAGGACTGACCCCAACAGATTGTCTTCTGTCTCTGCATGCAAACCAGAGTCGATGAGCTCACCTCCCAAAATTAATAAATTAGTTAGTATTTTTAAAAACCCAACACTTTGTTTTTGTATTCTGAGACAGTCTCATACTCCATATCCCAGGCTGGTCTAGAAGTTGCTTCAATCCTCCAGCTTCTGGAGTTGTGTTAGTTACTTCTGCAGTGATAAAACACCATGACCAAGGCAACTTACAGGAAGGAGTTTATTTGGTTCCTCAAGGGTTAGAGGCCATGTGGTGGGGGACAACATGGCAGCAGGCATGGTGGCTGCATCAGCAAGTGGAGAGTTCACATCTTGAACCCCAAGCACAAGGCAGAGAGTGTAAATGCTCAAAGCCTACTTCCAGTGACATACTTCCTCCAGCGAGGCCACGCCTCCTGGACCTCCCCAAAAGTCAGCACCAACACCAGACCAAGTGTTCAGATACAGGAGCCTGTGGGGGACATTCTTTTTCAGAAGACTACTCAAGTGCTGGGATTGCAGGTGTGAGCATGCACATTTGCCTGGTCTCAGCACCCCTACCGGGTGGCTGCACCCCATTCACTCGAATCTCCTGCTCCAGGAGATAGAAAGCCTTCTTCTGTCTTTCTGGGTCTGCATGCCACAGTGCGCATATCCTTGGGACACCCACCTTCAACACTCTTGATGTAGTCAGTAACCTGATGGCCAAATTACAAGTTTAACTTGCAGCGGCACCTGGAATTCCTCTTCATGCAAATGAAGCATCCCCAGTACCCCTGCCCCGCCCCGCCCCGCCCCGCCCCTCAGTAATGTACACACACCATGGAAACCCCTACCCACCCCCAAGGTTTATAAAGCCCTTATTTACCCTCGAATAAAGAGATTTGTAACCCTAAAAACCATCTCAGAGAACTCTCCCCAACCCCCAGCTCGAACCGGTGCCTGAATACCCCAAGGGCGGAAGTAAAGCCAGTCCCAACCTAACTGCTGGGTCACGGGCTTTCTCTGTCTACACTGTTTAAGCTTATTGTCAATTTCAGCTGCAGAGCAGGATCATAGTAACCGAGCAACAGAGACCCAATGGCCTGCAAACCAAAATTATTAGCCTTCTGGCCTTTTATAGAAAATGTAAAGCAACCAGTTAAGCCACCGGGAAGCAGCTACAGTGGTACAGGCCTGTGAGCCCCACTTGGGAAGCTAAGGCAAGAGAGTTCAAAGCCGGCCTGGCCAAAGTGTAACTCCAGTTTCAGAATGGCTGTTCTAACTGTACAACAGTTCATTGAGGTGGATAAATTTTGTGTCTGGTTAATTTTATGCAATGATTTTTTTAAATCACAAACTATTTATAATAAAGTTTTAATAAACATAAAAATAAGAAAGATGTAAAAATAAAATAACAAAGTCTATAGATACCCATTGTAGTCTCTTGCTCCTGTAAGCAGGACCTTAAATGATCTGGGTTGTGTGTCGTCACAAGGTTTGCTCAATGTACAGGCAAAATCAGTGGTGTGTCCCACTGTTTGCTTCAGAAAGGGGCCCTCATAGGTGGAGCACAGACAGGATCCTCCTGTTACGTCCGAGGGGCTGGAAGGCACCTATTTTCCAGTTCATATATAAATACCTTGGTGTTCATTAGCACAGTTACCAGAGTCCTCTATATTTTTTCCTCCTTCCTTTCTCCCTCTTGCTCTGGCCCCTGCTCACTTTGGCCCCGCTCGCTCTGGCCCGAAGTACACTGTAGCTGTCTTCAGACACCCATATGAGGGCATCGGATCTCATTACGAAGGGTTGTTAGCCACCATGTGGTTGCTGGGATTTGAACTCATGACCTCCTGAAGAGAAGTCGGTGCTTTTAACCGCTGAACCATCTCACCAGCCCAATCCTCTATATTTCTAAGATCAGAGGAGATCTGGTATATTCAGAGTTAGAATAAACTTTCTCCTTTTTTATTCTAACTCTGAATATGCCAGAGGCAGGTAGGTCCCTGGGCTTCATGAGCAGGCAGCTTGGCCTGTAGTAGTACCCAGTTAAGTACTTAGACTGATCCTGCTGCAGTGTGTTCCTTGCTACCTGCCCCAGTGTTCTGGGTTCCTGAATAAAAGACACACACACAGCCTTTATATTTTGATATGCCTAAAACAGCCCAATGGGTGGGCCGCTCCATTACCTCCATGTGACAAATCCACTTCTTTCTGATATTCCCAAGTTATTACTTACTAAAATCTATATTCCATCATTGCTGCCCTGGACCCCGTCTGGCAGCCCTCTTGGGTCACTCTCCTCCAGCTCCTACATGGTGGCTGTCCTCTCTGTCCTGCACCTTCTCAGGTTTGGCGTCTCTTCTTCTCCACCTCTCCTGGCATGGCAGATCTCCTCTTCCTTTCCTCTTGGTCCCTCACCTGGGAATCCTAAAAGTCCTACCTCTATCTGCCCTGTCTAACTTTTGGCTGCCAGCAACTTTATTTACCAGTTAGAACCAACTGGGGGCAAGGTCCCTTAGTATCTCCTGGACTTAGTGTCTTGCAGACTCTTGTGTCAACAATTTTGGGGACCCAAGTTAATATAACACAAGCAGCAATAGGCCAAACCCACTACATTCCCTCCTTTTTGTCCAATTAAAAAGGCTATTTTTCTCTCAGATATAAATTGAACACACTTAATATCCAGTCCATCAATTTTGTTAATATATTACTATCTATCCTAACTTGAAGATTTTACATTTCTGTGCCTGAATTAAGTTGATTTTTAACTTGTATTGCCATCTGAAATCCATCTTTTCAAATCTTGAACATCTTCTTTAATGCTAAACAACTTAAGTTCAATTATGAGACTATAACCAGTCTTCACCCCTGTCAGAGATCTGAGAAGGAAGTAAATATTACTTGAACATGTGAGAGGCACATAGACAAAACTTCCAAAACTATACAATTTGTAGAGACAGCTGACTGCCCAGACAGTCCCCTAAGTTCTTATAACATTGAAGCATCTGTCTTCAGCCTTCTGGCCCAGAGCCGTCTGGCAGACCTTGACATGAAGCAGGATGATGAAGGACTAGTTTACTGTCTTGGCAGAGCTTCGAAGTCTACTGTCCCACATCTGTCCTTTTTGGACAGTATTTTTTGTCTGCAGATGAATTAGGGCAACTCTTGCCCAGTGGCTATGTTGCCATGATTGAATCCATACCACATGGAGGTTATGATGTTTAATGTCTTCTTCGAAGGGCGAAGGGGGTACTGTCAGTCAGCAAGTTCCAGGCCAGTGAGAGACAGATCCTCAGAAACGTGGTGGAGAGGCAGGAGAGATGGCTTAGCATGCATGAGTTTGATTCCCAGAACCCACATGGTTGCTTACAACTAACTACCTGTAACTCCAGTTTCAGGGATCTAATGTTCTCTTCTGACCAATGAGGGCACCAAACACACATGTTCACGCACACTCACAGAGGCACGAAGACACATATAATAAAGTTAAGTCTAAAAAAGAAAAAGAAAAAACTAGATGGTTTGGATCTAATGAAATAAACATGGAGATTCATGAAAGAAAGTTTCTAGTGTCCTTTAAGGTGACAATTCAGTTAGGAGGGATGGCTTTTAGCTCCGTCCCCCTTAATAAAAGCTGGAATGAGGATAGGTGATTATAGAAGTCATTTTGTGGCCAAACAGCAAACTTGATGACAGAAATTAAGACTTACAGACCCTGTCAGCAGGTTGTCTACAGCAGTCTTTCCCTCAGTTTCTTGGAGTTTGTGAATGGTAGAAGCCAGCAGGATTGTCTGCGATAGTTTCAACCTAGAAGTATTTTGGAAAGCCATCTCTGTTCTTCTTGTCGGATCTTTTTGGGTCTATGCTAGCTCTCGTCTTCAATGCTTTGGGATCACTTTTCAGTCCACCTGTCAATTCTTGAGCTTCCAAGCTAAACCAACCACTATCCCTGTTTCATGTCACTCTTCCTTGAGTTAAAAAAAACCAACCAAACAAAGAAAAAACAAAAAAGGAAGATATTATTAGTAGAAGATGATATTAGTGGTTAAAATCTACAAAGCCAGCCACAGAACTTTATATCCATCCTAACTTGCTGAAGGTAATTTGAAACTTAACATAATTATATATATAAAATATATGTACATATATACATATATAATATTATACACATATATGTGTGTGTGTGTGTGTGTGTGTGTGTGTGTGTAAAGGGTGCACAGAGTCACAGAGTAAGAAAGCAGTGAGCATATTGCTGTCTATTGCTGTCACCTGTCTCAGAGATCATCAGCAGGAGAGGAATACTGACTCTGGTCGTTACTGTTACTCAGTACCCATCCTACAGAGCAGTGGTGAACACCCGGATACTTACCTACAAAAGGAGGAAGGGTCCATTCCTAAGACAGCTCCCCTCTAGCTCTTCCCAGCACCTTTGACCTTGTTCTGTCTCTCCACACCACTCCCTAACAGGATGTGAGTTCTAGAACCTGGATGCTTGGGTGCCTCTTCTAGGATAATGGGGGCTGGCTACTCAGTAGTGCTGTGAGCTCTGGACTGCTGGACCTTCCTGGGGGAAGTAAGGGACCGAACTGTTTCTCAGGCATCCCTGTATCTGCCTACTTATTCCTGCCACGCAGAAATTCCTCTATCACTCCTTTATTTAATTGCCCTGATTAGAGCTGGGAGGAATTGTCCTGGAGTCAAAGGCATGGCTGGGGACCATCTCTGGGAAGGCAGCAGCCTTACGATAATGTTCCCAACCCTCCACCCCACACCCCCCACTCCCACCTTCATATTCTCCATGGGTCTGCCATCTTTTCTCAGAAAGGCATAACTTTGTTTTTCTCTCTCCTAATATTTCTTTTTTCTTTTTTTGGTCAGAGCCTAAGTACATTTTTAAATTTCCCAACTAGCTGTTTGTCTAAAATTCCTCTCCCTGCTACGTGGCTGCCCGTCACCAAGTAGCTGACCTCTGACCTCCAGTCTCATCTCCAGCTACATAGCTTCTGTTTCTTCTCTTTTCAGGTCCTCCTCCCTTCCAGGCAACTGCAAGATTGAAGCTCTCCTTCTAAATGCTAATACATTGCCCTCAGGATTCTGTGTGAGCCCATGCTTTGTCTGCACTTCTGGTTATGTCTGTTATTAAATTATTTTATTAGTGAGTCTAACAGGGGACCCTAATTTTTCTAGTATCATATGATGACTTTATGGGGACTTCCTGGGATTTCTAGAACACTTCATTGTCTCTAATTCTTAAATCAGCAGAGGAATAAACAAATACAAAAAACAAAACAAAGCAAAACAAAAACAAGTTTCTGCATCCCTGGATGACATCAGGGATGACATCACACCTGGCTCCTGTGTTTCTGAGCTAGTGAGCCATAAAACAGTTTCTGCATCCCTGGATGACATCAGGGATGACATCACACCTGGCTCCCGTGTTTCTGAACTAGAGAGCCCTAAGATGCTTTTGCTCATTTTCAGGATGCAGTCATTTTGTCTGTTTTCTTTCCTGGGAGAAGTTTGATTCCTGATGAGTGTCTGGCTGGCTGGGCGGATGCATGGATATGTCAGTAGGAAACCCCCCCCCCATGCATGTAAATAAATGGATCAGTGAGTAGCTAGACGCATTGTGGGATGGGAGTGTGGATGGATGGATGGCTGTGCAGACATGGATAGGAGAGTAGGTGGATAGATGAATGAATGAATGAATGAATGAATGAATGAATACATGGATGATGGACTGATTGATAGTTGGATGGGTTGGGGTAGAGGTGGGTGGTTGTGTGGATGGATGGGTGGGTGGGTAGGAGGATGGATGAGTAGGTAGGTTGGTGTTCCAGTGGACTCATTCATTCATTCATTCATTCATTCATTACATTCAAGTTGATAGCTCCTCTATCTCTTCTCTAGTAACTCAGTTTTTAGCATCTCTCGAGGACATTGCAGGGATATTCAACAGGCTCTTGAGGTGAGATTCCCTGGACCAATATCCATTCACTGCCTCTAAATCCAGCATGACCTCAGCTGCACAATATTAAGGCCAGGATAGCTCTGTACATCCTCAATAACTCCCAGCAAGTAGGATATTTTTAGACAGTGATGCAAGGGTAGAAGACCGTGGCTGAGACCTGTCTCCAGGGACAGGCATCTGTCCCACTGGCTCAGAACAAAGGGATATTTTGTATCTAAGGACTCAGATCCAGGAAACAACTGCTCCCCTAGATCTGTCCCCAAATTCTAGATCTCCAGTGCTGGGCAGTTGTCTGCTTGCTGAGGATTCGTGTTGCAGAAGAAATCCAAGAAGCCAGGAAGATGCTTGAAGATCCTTGAGTTGCCCTTTAAGCTGTTGGAATGCTGCTGATGGATAGCACAGGGCCCTAGGGACCAATTTGTTCATTTAATTAACTGTCTCAGGAATTGCCCTAGGTGTAGCGCTACAGCAGGGTCTCAGGCTGTATTCCTGATTTTGTGAGATGTTGCATCCACAGTCAGGAAGCTGAGAGATGCATGCCACTGCTTGCCTCACTTGCTTTGTCTTGCACAGCCCAGGACCAGTATCCGGGGAACGGGCTCACTTGCAGATGGGATGGGTCTTCCAACATCAGTGTACATAATCAAGATAAACAACAAACCCCACCCCACTGGCATGCTCAGATGCCTGTCTTCCAGATGCTTCTGGATCCTTTCAGGTTGACAATTTACACCAATATCCGTTGTGTCTTATTTAGTTATTGGGTGGTGGGTAAGCCACGGTCTTGTGCATGCTAAGCAAACGCTGTGCTGCTGAGTCACACCTGAGCCCAAGGGATTTCTTCATCTCCGTAAGTTAACCTTTTCAGGTCCATGGAGCCATGTATATTTATTGTCTCTTGTTGGGTTACAAAAGTGTGTAGTACCACCCATGTGGCCAGGTCTCATCCTTAGATATGGGTCACAGGTGACATAGTTGAATAGGACTGTTGGTTGCCTCCCTCCTTTGGAAGCTTGCATGCAGTTCTCTGGTACCATGAAAGCTATCCCTCAGGGAGGCTAGCTCAGGGAGGCTGACCCTCAGGGAGGCAGCATTTCAGATGAGTTTCAGCTCAAGGCTCTCTGGGACCTGTTTCCGAAGTGCATGGCGTGTCTGCTTGTGCGCGCGCGCATATGTGTGTGTGCATGTGTATGTATGTGTCTGTGCACATGTGTGTATGTGTGTCTGTACATGTGTGTGCATCTGTCTGTGCATTGTCCGTATGTGTGTCTGTGTACATGTGTACCTCTGTGTGTGTATGTGTATGTGTGTGGAGACCAAGGACAACAGCAATAAGCTGTATATATTTTTGAGATATTGTATATATGTACCCTTGGATATTCCTGGCCAGCAACTCTAAAGGGGGTTTCTTATGTCTAACAGTGAGAGTTTTGTTGGGTGGTCTTTGGCCCTCAGAGGAAGCACAGTTAGCCCAGGTGAGAAAAGTTCATTAAACCTGGTATGCATATTTATACACTGAATGTTTTGTATTATAGGTTTTAAGGTTGTAACAAGTAAGCTTCCTTGGAGTCTTTTCAGAATCCTCATTGCTATTTCACCCATCTTTTTCTTCTTCTGTATTTGCTCCCCCCTCTGCCTAAGAAGCCCCCCTTTCCTATCTCCCTGATCAGATCACTGTACCCCCTAGTCCCCTCTCTATTGCCCCTGACCCCCTATGCTGGCCATGGTCCCATTTTACTCTCCTGGTTTCTGTAGTTACTGCAGGCTATGAACTCATATCTGAGGGTTTGGAGTTAGGAGACTCCAACGAGGGAGAAAATGTGACATTTGTCTCTCTGGGTCTGGATTACTTCACTCAATATGATCTTTTTTAGGTCCCACCCATTCACCTGCAAAGTTCATGACTTTATTTTTCTTTACAGCCGAGTAGTATTTCATAGTGTCTATGGACCACATTTTCATTATCCATTCCCCAGTCATAGGACATCTAGGTGGTCTCCAGTTCCCAGCTACTGTGACTAGAGCAGCAATGAACACGGCTGAGGAAGGACCTGTGGAGTAGGGTATCCAGTCCTATGGGCATCAGCCAAAGAGTCAGCTAAGTCATACGGTAGATTCATTTTTAGCTTCTTTTGAGCTCCCCACTGATTTCCATAGTAGCTATACTGGTTTGCAATCCCCACGTGGCCCCCGTCATTCATTGTCAGTTGATCCTTTGATCTTTTTACTCTGACTAGGATAAGATGAAATTTCAAAGTTCTTTTGATTTGCATTTTCTGAATTACTAGAGATGATGAACTTTTTTTTTTTTTGAGATATTTCTTAGATATTTTCTCTCTTCATTTGAGAACTTTCTATTCAGATCTGTCTTAGTTACTGTTCTATTGCTGTGAAGAGACATCATGGCCAAATCAACTCTTCTAAACAGTTCAGAGTTTAGTCCATTGTTACCATTGTTAGTCAAGGAGAGAGTGACAGTAGACATGGGAGGAAGGTGCTGGCGCTGAGAACTGCATCCTGATCTGCAGACAGAGAGGGAGACACTGGGCTTGGCATGGGCTTTTGAAACCTCCAAGTCCACTCCCAGTGCTGCGCTTCCTCCAAGGCCACACATGCACATCTCCTTCTAATCCTTTCAAACAGAGCCACTTCCTGGTGACTAAACATTCAAATACATGAGTCTACTTGATGAGGAGCATTCTTTTTTTAATATCTTACTTATTGCTATTTTATGTGTTTTGTCTGCATGCATTATGTCTGCGTGAGGGTGTCCAGATCTTGGAATTAAAGACAGGTTTGAGCTACCATGTGAGTGATGGGATTTGAACCTGGCTCCTCTGAAAGAGCAGTTAGTGCTATTAACTGATGAGCCATCTCTTCAGCCCCTGGGGGGGGGGTTCTTGTTCAAACCATCACAAGGCCCCAGACCCATTTGGGTCATTTGGCTTTTTGAGTTCTTTCTATGTATTGGATGTTTTCTGTCAGCTGTACGGCTGGCAGAGACCCTGACGTTCTGGGAGCCTCTTCTTCACCTGGTTTGTTGCTTTTTTAGCTGTGCAGGAGCTTTTTAGTTATATGTCAATTCTAGTGTATGTTAACCACTGTCAATTGTTGGCCTTAGTTCTTGGACAGATGGAGTCCTACTGAGGAAGTCCTTCCTACGTGCCCAAAGAGTTTAAAATGTAAGTTCTGAGGCATGAGCTCAGGGCTCCATGCTTGTGAAGTGAACGCTTTATTAGCTGAGCCATCTCCCTAGCTCATTGCTGTTGTTGTGAGGTAAGGACTCACTATGTAACCAAGGCTGTTCTGGGACTCATTATATAGCTCAGGCTAGCCTCGACCCTCCAATAATCCTCCTGCTTTAGCCTGTCTTTGATCTTTTTTCCCTATACAATTGTATCAGTTGCTTTTTTTTTTGTCTCTCTGAGAAAATACTTGAGAGGAAGAGATCTCTGGCTCAAGGTCTCCTGAGACTCAGTTCACAGGACTGTTAGGCTCAGTCTCCAACCACAGGAGGGGAGCGGCTTGTTCACATCATGACAGATCAGAAAACAGAGGTATGACTGGATCTCCTTCAATACCTGCCCCAGCAGTCCTTGTCCATCAGCTAGGTCCATGTCCCAAGGGCCATACAGCCTCCCAGGACAGTGCCACCAATCAAGGAACAGGTGCTGAAATACATGAGCCTGTGATGGCTGCTTACATTCAAACCATGCAAACACTCTGGTGCTGATTCTTATAAGAGGCAGCGGAAGCAGGAATTGTATGCTTGACTCCCTATCTGTTCAAGGGGAGTTTTTGCAAGGCAAAGACCTGCATCTGACCAGGAACAAGGGCACCAGGGCTTTTCCATGCTCCCTGGAGCAGAAGATAGGCGTCTGGGCAGCTTTGGAAGGTGTCACTGTTTCCTGTCATCTGCCTCCCATAGCACCTGTCTGTGAAACTATCTTGGTTTTGGTGTTTTTGTTCTTTTCACTCTTTTTTCTTCTCTTTCCTTTTCTCCCTCCTCCTCTCTCTTCCTTTTCCTTCTCTTCCTTTTCCTCATCTTCCCTCTTCTTCCCTTCCTCCAGTTTCTTGTCTCACAAAATCTTCAGCCTTCTGAGTAGCCAGCACCCCAGGCACCACCCCCACATCTGGCTGGCTTCTATCCCGAATCTGCCAGATAGTTTTTACCCAGAGGCACTTTGCATCCCTGGGCACTTAGCTCTGGGAAGGTAAGCTCTGCTTCTTCTACTTACCTTCAAGTGGTGATTAGGTCTTCCTAATGACCTGCCCACAGGAACAGAGCCTCAGGGTTCCCAGAGGATCTGGGCGTGTGTGTTTATCTGCTTCTCTCCTGGGAGGCATTTGCTGAGAACCTAACAGCTGCTATTAGGTGGTAATGATCTCAATTCCCCAAGCAACATGGCAATCAACAAAAAAGAGCAGGTTTTCCCTGCCAGCATTAGCAGTGGCTGCACTCTGGCTCTCAGCCTCTGCGTGCTGAGAGCCACAGAACCCATGCTGGTCACGTTAAACCCTCGGATTAAAACCCCTTTGATTTCATCAGAGGGGTGACCAGATTACATCGTCAGAGTGCTGGGCTCTATGGAAGCACCAGGAAGTCTGTTCTTCTCCACTTAGTAACAGTTTGCCTTATATGTATTAAATGGCTTCTTCTCCTCCTCTTCCTCTTTCCTCCTTTCTCCTTTTCCTCTTCTTTTCTTTCTCCTCTTCTTCCTCCTCTTTTCTTTCTCCTCTTCTTCTGCCTCTTCTCCTTTTTCTTACCTTCCCCTTCCTCTTCTGTTTCTTCCTCCTTCCCTCCTCCTCCTCCTTTTCCTCTTCCTCGACACTGGGGAGCAAGCTAATTGTTTGGACAGACCCAGCATAGATTTAGGAACCGAGGAAAGTTGGAGAGGCCCAGTCTGACAGGTTCCTAGTGTCTGCGTGTATAAGAAGGCTATAAGAAGATTTCTCCTGGTCAGACTTGTGGACCTCTGAAACAGAAGACTCCAATAGTTAACTGTTGTCTTATGGTTTCTGCTGTCACTTGGCTTTATCTTTTCAGTTGTCACACTGACTCTATGACTTGTCTTGAGGATGTACCTGGCATTATATATTCTTACTTGTGA
>NW_021626826.1:0-13724 GCF_004785775.1 Grammomys surdaster
ACCTAGGGATCAAAGAGTGATCAGGAGGTAGGGCCTAGCTATAAAATCTCAAAGCCTCCTAGTGATGTGTTCCCAGTAACGTGCTTTCTCCAGGAAGGCTCCACTTCCCAAAGGTTCCTCAACCTCTCCAAATAGTACCAACTCTGGGACCCGAGTGTTGAAAGATGTGTGCCCCAGGGGGACATTTTACATCTACACCACAGCACCCTGCACTCTGCCCTCTCTATATGTCTCCTTGTATTGAAGTCTCTTTACTCTGGCCCTCACTGGTTCCTGCTCGGCCTCTGTAAATGGCTGTAGCTTTCCTTCAGTTTGTCTCCCAGTGACTTGAAAATGTCTCCTCTGCCAGAACTCCAGGATACATAACAGCCTACTCTCTTCAGCCTTGCACATGCTTTATGCAACCTAGAAGGACTCCTACTTCCAGAGCGACGGAATGCCTGGTTAACCTGGCTCATGTGACTTTGGTAGGAACATGTGGCTAACGGAGAGAGGTACACAGACACACCTGGAGGTGCCGCAGTCTTGTTTGCTGACCAAGGGCCTCACTATATAGTTCTGGCAGGCTTGGAACTGACTGCCACCCTGCCTCAGCTCCTAAGTGCTGGAACTGTAGGTGCATTCCATAGCATCCTTCTGGTTCCTTTATTACAATCTCACTAAAAGGACTTTTTATTATTTATTTATTTATTTATTTATTTATTTATTTATTTATTGAGACAGGCCCTCACTGCGTAGACCTGGCTGTCCTGGAGCTTACTATGCAGACCAAGCTCTAGATTCCCTTGCCTTTGTCTTCTGAGTGCTGGGATTAAATGTGTGTGCCAACATACCCAGTACTCAAAAGACGTATTTATTTGAAATAGCCAAACTCTGGGACTGGGCTGAAGTGGAAACTTAAGGGTTCTTTGGAAAGCCAGTAGGATGGTGTTTTGCTGGGCAAACACGTGAAAGAATGTTTCATTAAAGTGGACACAGGCGAAAGACTAAGGCAGACTGGTGAAGGAACTTTTTGCTGAAGCAGACACGGGTGATAGGATGTTCTGCTAAAGCATGTGAAATGACACATGATGAAGGATTCTTTGTTAACAACATACATGTATTGGTGCACCTTACTGCCGGAAGCCAAACCCAGGAAATTACCCGCTGTTCTGGAAAACCTAGTCAGTTAAACTACAAGGTTAAGGAAGGACGTTCGCGGTCTTAGGCTCCAGGAACTTAAAGAACGTCTGGTATTTCCCGAAATCCAGTTACTATAGTAGGACGGTCTTAGGCAATGAGGAGACCATAGTGGGATAGCCTTAAGCAATGATCCTTGCCTAAACTCCCATTTTGCTATGCCTTTATAACCTGCCGCCTGAAATTAAAATTTGAGAGCTTGATCAAATCCCTCGACTTGCTCTCCTTCTTTGTGCCTCTTGTCCCTTCATTCTTTCACCCCCTTCCCTAGGTCCTCGTTGAATTTCCCCGCCGGCCAGGGGACCTTACATTGTGTAGTTGAGCTGCATTTGTTGGGACTCAATAGAGGGAATTGCTCCAAAAACTTTCTGGTGGTGTGCTGTAATTTCTTGCCCGCTTCCTTGGATTGGGGCTGATTGGATGCATGTGCTGAGACAAGAGCTGTGCTGAGGCAAGGCACATGGAGGACATGTGATGTTTGGAGGGTATAAATAGGACTCCATGGAGAGACAGAGACAGAGCTTGGCTTGCTGGTACAGCTAGCTGTGCAAGCTTGTGGGTCTCGAGTCTTCAGTGATCTCCCCGTCCCTGAGAAAGGCATAGCAGAGAATTTCTCCTGGTGATTCTATTGGTCCCTCCTGTTGACTCAAGCTGAGTCTGAGTCTGAGTCTGAGTCTTAGCTATCTCTGCTAGGTCATGTCACCAATTTTGCTAACTCGACTCTACCAAACTGGACTGCTGGTGTATCCCTGAAGTGTTTGCAAGTGGATGGAGCTGCTGCTGCCTGCTGATCTGTGAACTGAACTGCCGATTTCCAAACAACACAGATGAGAGTGCCTCCAAAAATTCTTTTTAAAAAGGTTGTCTTCCCCCGTATCCTTTCTTCTCCACTACCTCTGGTGGGTGGTGGGATACAAAGGGAGGTTAAAGCATTTAAGAACCATCATTACAACTAAGGTTTGGCTGGGCAGTGGTGGCGCATGCCTTTAATCCCAGCACTTGGGAGGCAGAGGCAGGTGGATTTCTGAGTTCGAGGCCAGCCTGGTCTACAGAGTGAGTTCCAGGACAGCCAGGGCTACATGGAGAAACCCTGTCTCGAAAAAGCAAAAACAAACAAACATACAAACAAACAAACAAACAAACAAAAAAACTAAGGTTTGAAAAAAAATAAATTACACTGGACCATAGCTCAGTTGGTAAAATGCTTGCCCATCATGCTTGAGGCCTTGGAGTCCATCCCCAGGGCCACATAAGCTGTGTATGGTGAAGCACGCCTGTAAAATCCCAGAACCCATGAGGTAGAGACAGGAAGGTTGGAGACTCAAGGCCATCCTCATGTACATATGGAGTTCCAGATCAGCCTGGGCTACATGAGACTGTCTCAAAACGGTGTGTGTGTGTGTGTGTGTGTGTGTGTGTGTGTGTGTGCAAGCCTGGTGCTGTGAGTTTGATCTCTGACACCCATATGGTGGAAGAAGAGGACTGACCCCAACAGATTGTCTTCTGTCTCTGCATGCAAACCAGAGTCGATGAGCTCACCTCCCAAAATTAATAAATTAGTTAGTATTTTTAAAAACCCAACACTTTGTTTTTGTATTCTGAGACAGTCTCATACTCCATATCCCAGGGTGGTCTAGAAGTTGCTTCAATCCTCCAGCTTCTGGAGTTGTGTTAGTTACTTCTGCAGTGATAAAACACCATGACCAAGGCAACTTACAGGAAGGAGTTTATTTGGTTCCTCAAGGGTTAGAGGCCATGTGGTGGGGGACAACATGGCAGCAGGCATGGTGGCTGCATCAGCAAGTGGAGAGTTCACATCTTGAACCCCAAGCACAAGGCAGAGAGTGTAAATGCTCAAAGCCTACTTCCAGTGACATACTTCCTCCAGCGAGGCCACGCCTCCTGGACCTCCCCAAACGTCAGCACCAACACCAGACCAAGTGTTCAGATACAGGAGCCTGTGGGGGACATTCTTTTTCAGACAACTACTCAAGTGCTGGAATGCAGGTGTGAGCATGCACATTTGCCTGGTCTCAGCACCCCTACCGGGTGGCTGCACCCCATTCACTCGAATCTCCTGCTCCAGGAGATAGAAAGCCTTCTTCTGTCTTTCTGGGTCTGCATGCCACAGTGCGCATATCCTTGGGACACCCACCTAACACTCTTGATGTAGTCAGTAACCTGATGGCCAAATTACAAGTTTAACTTGCAGTGGCACCTGGAATTCCTCTTCATGCAAATGAAGCATCCCCAGTACCCCTGCCCCGCCCCGCCCCGCCCCGCCCCTCAGTAATGTACACACACCATGGAAACCCCTACCCACCCCCAAGGTTTATAAAGCCCTTATTTACCCTCGAATAAAGAGATTTGTAACCCTAAAAACCATCTCAGAGAACTCTCCCCAACCCCCAGCTCGAACCGGTGCCTGAATACACCAAGGGCGGAAGTAAAGCCAGTCCCAACCTAACTGCTGGGTCACGGGCATTCTCTGTCTACACTGTTTAAGCTTATTGTCAATTTCAGCTGCAGAGCAGGATCATAGTAACCGAGCAACAGAGACCCAATGGCCTGCAAACCAAAATTATTAGCCTTCTGGCCTTTTATAGAAAATGTAAAGCAACCAGTTAAGCCACCGGGAAGCAGCTACAGTGGTACAGGCCTGTGAGCCCCACTTGGGAAGCTAAGGCAAGAGAGTTCAAAGCCGGCCTGGCCAAAGTGTAACTCCAGTTTCAGAATGGCTGTTCTAACTGTACAACAGTTCATTGAGGTGGATAAATTTTGTGTCTGGTTAATTTTATGCAATGATTTTTTTAAATCACAAACTATTTATAATAAAGTTTTAATAAACATAAAAATAAGAAAGATGTAAAAATAAAATAACAAAGTCTATAGATACCCATTGTAGTCTCTTGCTCCTGTAAGCAGGACCTTAAATGATCTGGGTTGTGTGTCGTCACAAGGTTTGCTCAATGTACAGGCAAAATCAGTGGTGTGTCCCACTGTTTGCTTCAGAAAGGGGCCCTCATAGGTGGAGCACAGACAGGATCCTCCTGTTACGTCCGAGGGGCTGGAAGGCACCTATTTTCCAGTTCATATATAAATACCTTGGTGTTCATTAGCACAGTTACCAGAGTCCTCTATATTTTTTCCTCCTTCCTTTCTCCCTCTTGCTCTGGCCCCTGCTCACTTTGGCCCCGCTCGCTCTGGCCCGAAGTACACTGTAGCTGTCTTCAGACACCCATATGAGGGCATCGGATCTCATTACGAAGGGTTGTTAGCCACCATGTGGTTGCTGGGATTTGAACTCATGACCTCCTGAAGAGAAGTCGGTGCTTTTAACCACTGAACCATCTCACCAGCCCAATCCTCTATATTTCTAAGATCAGAGGAGATCTGGTATATTCAGAGTTAGAATAAAAAAGGAGAAAGTTTATTCTAACTCTGAATATGCCAGAGGCAGGTAGGTCCCTGGGCTTCATGAGCAGGCAGCTTGGCCTGTAGTAGTACCCAGTTAAGTACTTAGACTGATCCTGCTGCAGTGTGTTCCTTGCTACCTGCTCCAGTGTTCTGGGTTCCTGAATAAAAGACACACATACAGCCTTTATATTTTGATATGCCTAAAACAGCCCAATGGCTGGGCCACTCCATTACCTCCATGTGACAAATCCACCTCTTTCTGATATTCTCAAGTTATTACTTACTAAAATCTATATTCCATCTTTGCTGCCCTGGACCCCATCTGGCAGCCCTCTTGGGTCACTCTCCTCCAGCTCCTACATGGTGGCTGTCCTCTCTGTCCTGCACCTTCTCAGGTTTGGCGTCTCTTCTTCTCCACCTCTCCTGGTATGGCAGATCTCCTCTTCCTTTCCTCTTGGTCCCTCACCTGGGAATCCTAAAAGTCCTACCTCTATGTGCCCTGTCTAACTTTTGGCTGCCAGCAACTTTATTTACCAATTAGAACCAACTGGGGGCAAGGTCCCTTAGTGTCGCCTGGACTTAGTGTCTTGCAGACTCTTGTGCCAACAATTTTGGGGACCCAAGTTAATATAACACAAGCAGCATTAGGCCAAACCCACTACATTCCCTCCTTTTGTCCAATTAAAAAGGCTATTTTTCTCTCAGATATAAATTGAACACACTTAATTTTGTCCATCAATTTTGTTAATACATTACTATCTATGCTAACTTGAAGATTTTACATTTCTGTGCCTGAATTAAGTTGATTTCTAACTTGTATTGCCATCTGAAATCCATCTTTTCAAATCTTGGACATCTTCTTTAATGCTAAACAACTTAAGTTCAATTATGAGACTATAACCAGTCTTCACCCCTGTCAGAGATCTGAGAAGGAAGTAAATATTACTTGAACGTGTGAGAGGCACATAGACAAAACTTCCAAAACTATACAATTTGTAGAGACAGCTGACTGCCCAGACAGTCCCCTAAGTTCTTATAACATTGAAGCATCTGTCTTCAGCCTTCTGGCCCAGAGCCGTCTGGCAGACCTTGACATGAAGCAGGATGATGAAGGACTAGTTTACTCTGTCTTGGCAGAGCTTCGAAGTCTACTGTCCCACATCTGTCCTTTTTGGACAGTATTTTTGTCTGCAGATGAATTAGGGCAACTCTTGCCCAGTGGCTATGTTGCCATGATTGAATCCACACCACATGGAGGTTATGATGTTTAATGTCTTCTTTGAAGGGCGAAGGGGGTACTGTCAGTCAGCAAGTTCCAGGCCAGTGAGAGACGGATCCTCAGAAACGTGGTGGAGAGGCAGGAGAGATGGCTTAGCATGCATGAGTTTGATTCCCAGAACCCACATGGTTGCTTACAACTAACTACTTGTAACTCCAGTTTCAGGGATCTAATGTTCTCTTCTGACCAATGAGGGCACCAAACACACATGTTCACGCACACTCACAGAGGCACGAAGACACATATAATAAAGTTAAGTCTAAAAAAGAAAAAGAAAAAACTAGATGGTTTGGATCTAATGAAATAAACATGGAGATTCATGAAAGAAAGTTTCTAGTGTCCTTTAAGGTGACAATTCAGTTAGGAGGGATGGCTTTTAGCTCCATCCCCCTTAATACAAGCTGGAATGAGGATAGGTGATTATAGAAGTCATTTTGTGGCCAAACAGCAAACTTGATGACAGAAATTAAGACTTACAGACCCTGCCAGCAGGTTGTCTACAGCAGTCTTTCCCTCAGTTTCTTGGAGTTTGTGAATGGTAGAAGCCAGCAGGATTGTCTGCGATAGTTTCAACCTAGAAGTATTTTGGAAAGCCATCTCTGTTCTTCTTGTCGGATCTTTTTGGGTCTATGCTAGCTCTCGTCTTCAATGCTTTGGGATCACTTTTCAGTCCACCTGTCAATTCTTGAGCTTCCAAGCTAAACCAACCACTATCCCTGTTTCATGTCACTCTTCCTTGAGTTAAAAAAAACCAACCAAACAAAGAAAAAACAAAAAAGGAAGATATTATTAGTAGAAGATGATATTAGTGGTTAAAATCTACAAAGCCAGCCACAGAACTTTATATCCATCCTAACTTGCTGAAGGTAATTTGAAACTTAACATAATTATATATATAAAATATATGTACATATATACATATATAATATTATACACATATATGTGTGTGTGTGTGTGTGTGTGTGTGTGTGTGTAAAGGGTGCACAGAGTCACAGAGTAAGAAAGCAGTGAGCATATTGCTGTCTATTGCTGTCACCTGTCTCAGAGATCATCAGCAGGAGAGGAATATTGACTCTGGTCGTTACTGTTACTCAGTACTCATCCTACAGACAGTGGTGAACACCTGGATACTTACCTACAAAAGGAGGAAGGGTCCATTCCTAAGATAGCCCCCCCTCTAGCTCTTCCCAGCGCCTTTGACCTTGTTCTGTCTCTCCACACCACTCCCTAACAGGATGTGAGTTCTAGAACCTGGATGCTTGGGTGCCTCTTCTAGGATAATGTGGGCTGGCTACTCAGTAGTGCTGTGAGCTCTGGACTGCTGGACCTTCCTGGGGGAAGTAAGGGACTGAACTGTTTCTCAGGCATCCCTGTATCTGCCTACTTATTCCTGCCACGCAGAAATTCCTCTATTATTCCTTTATTTAATTGCCCTGATTAGAGCTGGGAGGAATTGTCCTGGAGTCAAAGGCATGGCTGGGGACCATCTCTGGGAAGGCAGCAGCCTTACGATAATGTTCCCAACCCTCCACCCCACACCCCCACTCCCACCTTCATATTCTCCATGGGTCTGCCATCTTTCCTCAGAAAGGCATAACTTTGTTTTTCTCTCTCCTAATATTTCTTTTTTCTTTTTTTGGTCAGAGCCTAAGTACATTTTTAAATTTCCCAACTAGCTTTTTGTCTAAAATTCCTCTCCCTGCTACGTGGCTGCCCGTCACCAAGTAGCTGACCTCTGACCTCCAGTCTCATCTCCAGCTACATAGCTTCTGTTTCTTCTCTTTTCAGGTCCTCCTCCCTTCCAGGCAACTGCAAGATTGAAGCTCTCCTTCTAAATGCTAATACATTGCCCTCAGGATTCTGTGTGAGCCCATGCTTTGTCTGCACTTCTGGTTATGTCTGTTATTAAATTATTTTATTAGTGAGTCTAACAGGGGACCCTAATTTTTCTAGTATCATATGATGACTTTATGGGGACTTCCTGGGATTTCTAGAACACTTCATTGTCTCTAATTCTTAAATCAGCAGAGGAATAAACAAATACAAAAAACAAAACAAAGCAAAACAAAAACAAGTTTCTGCATCCCTGGATGACGTCAGGGATGACATCACACCTGGCTCCTGTGTTTCTGAGCTAGTGAGCCATAAAACAGTTTCTGCATCCCTGGATGACATCAGGGATGACATCACACCTGGCTCCCGTGTTTCTGAACTAGTGAGCCCTAAGATGCTTTTGCTCATTTTCAGGATGCAGTCATTTTGTCTGTTTTCTTTCCTGGGAGAAGTTTGATTCCTGATGAGTGTCTGGCTGGCTGGGCGGATGCATGGATATGTCAGTAGGAAACCCCCCCCCATGCATGTAAATAAATGGATCAGTGAGTAGCTAGACGCATTGTGGGATGGGAGTGTGGATGGATGGATGGCTGTGCAGACATGGATAGGAGAGTAGGTGGATAGATGAATGAATGAATGAATGAATGAATGAATGAATACATGGATGATGGACTGATTGATAGTTGGATGGGTTGGGGTAGAGGTGGGTGGTTGTGTGGATGGATGGGTGGGTGGGTAGGAGGATGGATGAGTAGGTAGGTTGGTGTTCCAGTGGACTCATTCATTCATTCATTCATTCATTCATTACATTCAAGTTGATAGCTCCTCTATCTCTTCTCTAGTAACTCAGTTTTTAGCATCTCTCGAGGACATTGCAGGGATATTCAACAGGCTCTTGAGGTGAGATTCCCTGGACCAATATCCATTCACTGCCTCTAAATCCAGCATGACCTCAGCTGCACAATATTAAGGCCAGGATAGCTCTGTACATCCTCAATAACTCCCAGCAAGTAGGATATTTTTAGACAGTGATGCAAGGGTAGAAGACCGTGGCTGAGACCTGTCTCCAGGGACAGGCATCTGTCCCACTGGCTCAGAACAAAGGGATATTTTGTATCTAAGGACTCAGATCCAGGAAACAACTGCTCCCCTAGATCTGTCCCCAAATTCTAGATCTCCAGTGCTGGGCAGTTGTCTGCTTGCTGAGGATTCGTGTTGCAGAAGAAATCCAAGAAGCCAGGAAGATGCTTGAAGATCCTTGAGTTGCCCTTTAAGCTGTTGGAATGCTGCTGATGGATAGCACAGGGCCCTAGGGACCAATTTGTTCATTTAATTAACTGTCTCAGGAATTGCCCTAGGTGTAGCGCTACAGCAGGGTCTCAGGCTGTATTCCTGATTTTGTGAGATGTTGCATCCACAGTCAGGAAGCTGAGAGATGCATGCCGCTGCTTGCCTCACTTGCTTTGTCTTGCACAGCCCAGGACCAGTATCCGGGGAACGGGCTCACTTGCAGATGGGATGGGTCTTCCAACATCAGTGTACATAATCAAGATAAACAACAAACCCCACCCCACTGGCATGCTCACATGCCTGTCTTCCAGATGCTTCTGGATCCTTTCAGGTTGACAATTTACACCAATATCCGTTGTGTCTTATTTAGTTATTGGGTGGTGGGTAAGCCACGGTCTTGTGCATGCTAAGCAAATGCTGTGCTGCTGAGTCACACCTGAGCCCAAGGGATTTCTTCATCTCCGTAAGTTAACCTTTTCAGGTCCATGGAGCCATGTATATTTATTGTCTCTTGTTGGGTTACAAAAGTGTGTAGTACCACCCATGTGGCCAGGTCTCATCCTTAGATATGGGTCACAGGTGACATAGTTGAATAGGACTGTTGGTTGCCTCCCTCCTTTGGAAGCTTGCATGCAGTTCTCTGGTACCATGAAAGCTATCCCTCAGGGAGGCTAGCTCAGGGAGGCTGACCCTCAGGGAGGCAGCATTTCAGATGAGTTTCAGCTCAAGGCTCTCTGGGACCTGTTTCCGAAGTGCATGGCGTGTCTGCTTGTGCGCGCGCGCATATGTGTGTGTGCATGTGTATGTATGTGTCTGTGCACATGTGTGTATGTGTGTCTGTACATGTGTGTGCATCTGTCTGTGCATTGTCCGTATGTGTGTCTGTGTACATGTGTACCTCTGTGTGTGTATGTGTATGTGTGTGGAGACCAAGGACAACAGCAATAAGCTGTATATATTTTTGAGATATTGTATATATGTACCCTTGGATATTCCTGGCCAGCAACTCTAAAGGGGGTTTCTTATGTCTAACAGTGAGAGTTTTGTTGGGTGGTCTTTGGCCCTCAGAGGAAGCACAGTTAGCCCAGGTGAGAAAAGTTCATTAAACCTGGTATGCATATTTATACACTGAATGTTTTGTATTATAGGTTTTAAGGTTGTAACAAGTAAGCTTCCTTGGAGTCTTTTCAGAATCCTCATTGCTATTTCACCCATCTTTTTCTTCTTCTGTATTTGCTCCCCCCTCTGCCTAAGAAGCCCCCCTTTCCTATCTCCCTGATCAGATCACTGTACCCCCTATTCCCCTCTCTATTGCCCCTGACCCCCTATGCTGGCCATGGTCCCATTTTACTCTCCTGGTTTCTGTAGTTACTGCAGGCTATGAACTCATATCTGAAGGTTTGGAGTTAGGAGACTCCAACGAGGGAGAAAATGTGACATTTGTCTCTCTGGGTCTGGATTACTTCACTCAATATGATCTTTTTTAGGTCCCACCCATTCACCTGCAAAGTTCATGACTTTATTTTTCTTTACAGCCGAGTAGTATTTCATAGTGTCTATGGACCACATTTTCATTATCCATTCCCCAGTCATAGGACATCTAGGTGGTCTCCAGTTCCCAGCTACTGTGACTAGAGCAGCAATGAACACGGCTGAGGAAGGACCTGTGGAGTAGGGTATCCAGTCCTATGGGCATCAGCCAAAGAGTCAGCTAAGTCATACGGTAGATTCATTTTTAGCTTCTTTTGAGCTCCCCACTGATTTCCATAGTAGCTATACTGGTTTGCAATCCCCACGTGGCCCCCGTCATTCATTGTCAGTTGATCCTTTGATCTTTTTACTCTGACTAGGATAAGATGAAATTTCAAAGTTCTTTTGATTTGCATTTTCTGAATTACTAGAGATGATGAACTTTTTTTTTTTGAGATATTTCTTAGATATTTTTTCTCTTCATTTGAGAACTTTCTATTCAGATCTGTCTTAGTTACTGTTCTATTGCTGTGAAGAGACATCATGGCCAAATCAACTCTTTTAAACAGTTCAGAGTTTAGTCCATTGTTACCATTGTTAGTCAAGGAGAGAGTGACAGTAGACATGGGAGGAAGGTGCTGGCGCTGAGAACTGCATCCTGATCTGCAGACAGAGAGGGAGACACTGGGCTTGGCATGGGCTTTTGAAACCTCCAAGTCCACTCCCAGTGCTGCACTTCCTCCAAGGCCACACATGCACATCTCCTTCTAATCCTTTCAAACAGAGCCACTTCCTGGTGACTAAACATTCAAATATATGAGTCTACTTGATGAGGAGCACTCTTTGTTTAATATCTTACTTATTGCTATTTTATGTGTTTTGTCTGCATGCATTATGTCTGCGTGAGGGTGTCCAGATCTTGGAATTAAAGACAGGTTTGAGCTACCATGTGAGTGATGGGATTTGAACCTGGCTCCTCTGAAAGAGCAGTTAGTGCTATTAACTGATGAGCCATCTCTTCAGCCCCTGGGGGGGGGGTTCTTGTTCAAACCATCACAAGGCCCCAGACCCATTTGGGTCATTTGGCTTTTTGAGTTCTTTCTATGTATTGGATGTTTTCTGTCAGCTGTACGGCTGGCAGAGACCCTGACGTTCTGGGAGCCTCTTCTTCACCTGGTTTGTTGCTTTTTTAGCTGTGCAGGAGCTTTTTAGTTATATGTCAATTCTAGTGTATGTTAACCACTGTCAATTGTTGGCCTTAGTTCTTGGACAGATGGAGTCCTACTGAGGAAGTCCTTCCTACGTGCCCAAAGAGTTTAAAATGTAAGTTCTGAGGCATGAGCTCAGGGCTCCATGCTTGTGAAGTGAACGCTTTATTAGCTGAGCCATCTCCCTAGCTCATTGCTGTTGTTGTGAGGTAAGGACTCACTATGTAACCAAGGCTGTTCTGGGACTCATTATATAGCTCAGGCTAGCCTCGACCCTCCAATAATCCTCCTGCTTTAGCCTGTCTTTGATCTTTTTTCCCTATACAATTGTATCAGTTGCTTTTTTTTTTGTCTCTCTGAGAAAATACTTGAGAGGAAGAGATCTCTGGCTCAAGGTCTCCTGAGACTCAGTTCACAGGACTGTTAGGCTCAGTCTCCAACCACAGGAGGGGAGCGGCTTGTTCACATCATGACAGATCAGGAAACAGAGGTATGACTGGATCTCCTTCAATACCTGCCCCAGCAGTCCATGTCCATCAGCTAGGTCCATGTCCCAAGGGCCATACAGCCTCCCAGGACAGTGCCACCAATCAAGGAACAGGTGCTGAAATACATGAGCCTGTGGTGGCTGCTTACATTCAAACCATGCAAACACTCTGGTGCTGATTCTTATAAGAGGCAGCAGAAGCAGGAATTGTATGCTCGACTCCCTATCTGTTCAAGGGGAGTTTTTGCAAGGCAAAGACCTGCATCTGACCAGGAACAAGGGCACCAGGGCTTTTCCATGCTCCCTGGAGCAGAAGATAGGCGTCTGGGCAGCTTTGGAAGGTGTCACTGTTTCCTGTCATCTGCCTCCCATAGCACCTGTCTGTGAAACTATCTTGGTTTTGGTGTTTTTGTTCTTTTCACTCTTTTTTCTTCTCTTTCCTTTTCTCCCTCCTCCTCTCTCTTCCTTTTCCTTCTCTTCCTTTTCCTCATCTTCCCTCTTCTTCCCTTCCTCCAGTTTCTTGTCTCACAAAATCTTCAGCCTTCTGAGTAGCCAGCACCCCAGGCACCACCCCCACATCTGGCTGGCTTCTATCCCGAATCTGCCAGATAGTTTTTACCCAGAGGCACTTTGCATCCCTGGGCACTTAGCTCTGGGAAGGTAAGCTCTGCTTCTTCTACTTACCTTCAAGTGGTGATTAGGTCTTCCTAATGACCTGCCCACAGGAACAGAGCCTCCGGGTTCCCAGAGGATCTGGGCGTGTGTGTTTATCTGCTTCTCTCCTGGGAGGCATTTGCTGAGAACCTAACAGCTGCTATTAGGTGGTAATGATCTCAATTCCCCAAGCAACATGGCAATCAACAAAAAAGAGCTAGCAGGTTTTCCCTGCCAGCATTAGCAGTGGCTTCACTCTGGCTCTCAGCCTCTGCGTGCTGAGAGCCACAGAACCCATGCTGGTCACGTTAAACCCTCGGATTAAAACCCTTTTGATTTCATCAGAGGGGTGACCACATTACATCGTTAGAGTGCTGGGCTCTATGGAAGCACCAGGAAGTCTGTTCTTCTCCACTTAGTAACAGTTTGCCTTATATGTATTAAATGGCTTCTTCTCCTCCTCTTCCTCTTTCCTCCTTTCTCCTTTTCCTCTTCTTTTCTTTCTCCTCTTCTTCCTCCTCTTTTCTTTCTCCTCTTCTTCTGCCTCTTCTCCTTTTTCTTACCTTCCCCTTCCTCTTCTGTTTCTTCCTCCTTCCCTCCTCCTCCTCCTTTTCCTCTTCCTCGACACTGGGGAGCAAGCTAATTGTTTGGACAGACCCAGCATAGATTTAGGAACCGAGGAAAGTTGGAGAGGCCCAGTCTGACAGGTTCCTAGTGTCTGCGTGTATAAGAAGGCTATAAGAAGATTTCTCCTGGTCAGACTTGTGGACCTCTGAAACAGAAGACTCCAATAGTTAACTGTTGTCTTATGGTTTCTGCTGTCACTTGGCTTTATCTTTTCAGTTGTCACACTGACTCTGTGACTTGTCTTGAGGATGTACCTGGCATTATATATTCTTACTTGTGA
>NW_021626827.1:0-4082 GCF_004785775.1 Grammomys surdaster
TCCCAGCATGCACCAAGAGAAGCAGTTTCTATGAAGACATTATACTGGCTTGATCCCGCCCCATCATACACAGGAACATACATACACTGAAGGAATTAGGATCATATGGCATATGGAAGAAGAGTAAGATATCAGGACTTTCCCTTGGGGAGTGTATGAGAAAAGAGTCCCAGATCCTAAGACTCAGGCACATAGGAGCACAATTAGGAAATAGCCCAATGCTAATATGTACATGGTGCAAACACTGCATCGCACGCACCCCTGGAAGAATGAGAATTGCTGTTGTGAGTTTGTTTCTCAAGACTCAATGTCTGCTCCTCCTGACCTCAAAGGCTGAGCTCGCGCAGGAGGAAATGTAAAGGTGGGGTTGCTGGACCTCAGAGAACAATAGGGATTTGGACAATGCTGTACTCACTGCTTTTGCTTCAAAGAAAAAAAATGCTATAATAAAGCTGATGATGTCTTTCATTCTGGATGTTGAGAAATAGGGCTAAAACAGATTAAAAACAATCTTTGTAAAGATCACACACATATTGGAATCATTAAATCTGCAATATTGCTTATGGCAGAGCTATTATGCAGAGTGGAAAAGGTGTAGCCTTTTTTCAATAAACTAGCTGTCCTGTCTCACCTTCAGACGAGGTCAGTCTGCTTCCCTCGCCGACTCCATACCTTCTCTTTGGGACCTCTATCCCAATGCAGCTAGATTCCAGCAATAAATAAATCAGGAGGGTCATCAGATTGCTAATCTAAAATCACTGTTTGATTTACCCTGATATGATACTGTAGTGGTTTGAATAAACAAGGCTCCCATAGGTCCATATGGAGTGGCATTTTTGGGAGGTATGGCCTTGTTGGAGGAAGTGCATCACTAGAGGATGGGTTTTGAGGTCTCAGAAGCTCAAGCTGAGCCTACTGGCTAACTGTCTCTTCCTGCTGCCTTCGGATCAAGATACAGAACTCTCAGCAACTTTTCCAGCGCCATATCTCCCTGCATCCTGCCATGCTTCTGACCATGCTGATAACGGACTAAACCTCTGAAACTGTAAGCCATCCCCAGTTAGTATTTTTCTTTATAAGAGTTGCCATGATCATAATGTCTCTTCAGGGCAGTAGAAACCTAACCAAGACAAGTAAAAAAATACCTGTTATCAAAATTTTCATTAATTTTTAAAATTATTTCCATGCTTTCTGTCACCTGGCCAAACAACACAGGAACAGCAACAGGATCATTTACACATTCTCCTGTTCTAATAAGAAACTGAGACGTGAACAGGGTACTCCACCCTTCTGCTGAATCCTTGACACTGTTTTTTTCCTCAAAAAAGCTTGCTTGATCACTATATAGTTGTCCAAAATATAGACTGTCCTCCATGGCCAGTCCTGTAGGATCTCTTGTTTGTATGATAAAATCCTTCTGTACATTGTGAATAAGGCAATAACTGTAATATTTTATTTGTACAATGTGGTGCTTTGAATAAGACTCGCCCATAGGCTCATATATTTGAATGCTTAGTCAGCAGGGAGCGGCACTACTTAGAAGTTTTAGGAAGTGTGGCCTTGCCAGGTGGTGGTGGCGCACGCCTTTAATCCCAGCACTTGGGAGGCAGAGGCAGGCAGATTTCTGAGTTCGAGGTCAGAACTGGTCTACAGAGTGAGTTCCAGGACAGCCAGGGCTACACAGAGAAACCCTGTCTCGAAAAAAAAAAAAAAAAAAAAAAGGAAGTGTGGCCTTCTTGGAGGAAGTGTGTCACTGAGGGTGGGCTTTGAGGATTCAAATCTCAAGCCAGGGCCAGTGTCTCTCTCTTCCTGCTGCCTGCAGATCCAGTTGTCCAGTTGTAGAACTCCCAGCTACCTCTTCAGCATCATGTCTGCCACATGCTGCCATGCTTCCTACTATGGACTGAACCTCTGAAAACTGTAAGCCCATCCCAATTAAATCTTTCCTTTATAAGAGTTACCGTGGTCACGGTATCTCTTCACAGAACATTGACTAAGACACACAACTTCTGGAAATTTAAGTCAGCATGGGGCCATTTCTTGATGTATAAGTTGGTGGCTTAAAGTGTTCCAGAAACATTACCAGGGTGCCAGCACTCTGCAGGCACCCACACCGTGCACATATACACATGTGCACACATATGTGCATGGTCACATGTGTACGCATGCACAAGTTGCACACAGTACGCATATACACACATGTACACATACACAATGCACCTACACACATGTGCACACACACAGGCACACAAAAATAAATAAATAAATCTTAAAAGAAAAAAAAAACCCTGTCTAAAAAAAAAATGTTTTTAAAGGCTGAAAAAACTTGCCCTTGTACACCTGGAAGCCCCTCACTGGGTGCTGGGTAGATGCTGGCACTGGGCCGCCTGTCTGTGGGCATACGTCTCTGCTTTCATTGGTCCCTCAGGCTGGGGTGTTCAGGGCAGCTGAAAACAGACTGAGGCAGTCTCTAAGTAAAGATGGCTTAGCAGCCCTGGGAGGAGTCTGTGAACTTGGGAGAGGACTCAGGCCACATAAGGAGACAGGCTATTCTTAGCTGGAGCATGTGTGGGTGAGTGGACTCTGAGCAGAGAGAAGAAAAGGATAAGAGGAGAAGCCCAGGGGACCCTTTACTGAGTAGAGGATTAGAGGGGGTGTGGTGAATATGGTGAGTAGAAGAGAGGAGAATGGCTGTCTCCCAGGGCTGCCAGACACCAGAGGGCAAAGAAGTCATCTTTCCTAGTTCATTGTTATTGTTTTGTGGAGCTGGTCTTATGTATCCCAGGCAGGCCTGACACTTGCTATGTAGCCAAGGATAGTAGCTGCCAGTGGTCACTGATGAGTTGGGTTTACATGAAAGAGGGGCAGGAAATGAAAAGGAGACAGAGGGGTGAGAGAAACATGAAGCCAAGACAAAGTTTTCTGATCAAGGCTCAAAGTTTAATATTTAGTTTTTCTTTATGTAGGGAAAGCCCCACCAAACCCATTCTTTGTTTCAGCTGGATTACGTCTCAAGGCAAGCTCAGAGGGCAGTCTATTCTTCTAAGTTCCTGCAGGAAGTTGTCTGTGCAGTCAGGGTGGATAACTCCACCTAGGTCCTATTACTAGGTCTATTGTGGTAAACAAGGTCTTTCCAGCCTGCCCAAGGCTGGGAGAGGGCACGAAGGATGACTCTTAACTCCCTCTGATCCTCTTGTTCCTTGTCTGGAGCACTGGATTCACAGGCGTCTGCCACCATATCTACAACGCAGTGCTGGGCATAGAACCCAAGGCTTTGTGCACACGGAGCAAGAGCTCTGCCCAGTGAGCCACACATCCCAGCTCACGATCCCCCTGTCTTTGTTGTTGCGTGTTTGTGGAGTTCAGGTCTCCTGCAGCCCCAGCTTGCCTTGAACTCCTGCCTTCTCTTACCTCTGCCTTCCAAATACTGAGATTACAGATGTGTCTATATGCTTAACCCTTCTTTGCTTTTAAAAGGCTCCCAGGGCCAGTGAGGTTGTAAAGAGGGTAAAGGTGCTTATTGCTAAGCCTGATGACTTGAGTTTAATCTCTGGGAACTCTGTGGAAGAAGAGAACCAATTCCCACAGGCTGTCCTCTGGCTTCCATGTGTGCATGTGTACACACATGCTGTTTGGACAGCTCTATTCCTGGCATTTGGCAGTATTCCCTGCCCTCTATCTTCTGTACTGCTGTACATGCCAAGAAGCAATTTAAGGGGAAGGAAAGCCAGCTCAGCAGTTAAGATGCTTGCTGCTCCAGAGGACCTGGGTTCAGTTCCCAGCACTCAAGTCAGGTGACTCCTAACTGCCTATAACTCTAGCTCTAGAGGATTGGCCTCTAGCCTCTCAGAGTACTTGCACATAAATGGCACACATGCATGCATGTACACACACACACACACACACACACACACACACACACACGCACACACACGCACGCACGCACACACACAGAGAGTACAGACACCTAAATGAAAAAGAAAAGAAAGGGGCTTATTGGGGCATATAGTCCAAGGAGACATAGTCTGTCATGGAGGGGAAAGTGAGAGCAGCTGGTTACATTGTATCCCACACAGGTTACA
>NW_021626828.1:0-4084 GCF_004785775.1 Grammomys surdaster
TCCCAGCATGCACCAAGAGAAGCAGTTTCTATGAAGACATTATACTGCCTTGATCCCGCCCCATCATACACAGGAACATACATACACTGAAGGAATTAGGATCATATGGCATATGGAAGAAGAGTAAGATATCAGGACTTTCCCTTGGGGAGTGTATGAGAAAAGAGTCCCAGATCCTAAGACTCAGGCACATAGGAGCACAATTAGGAAATAGCCCAATGCTAATATGTACATGGTGCAAACACTGCATCGCACGCACCCCTGGAAGAATGAGAATTGCTGTTGTGAGTTTGTTTCTCAAGACTCAATGTCTGCTCCTCCTGACCTCAAAGGCTGAGCTCGCGCAGGAGGAAATGTAAAGGTGGGGTTGCTGGACCTCAGAGAACAATAGGGATTTGGACAATGCTGTACTCACTGCTTTTGCTTCAAAGAAAAAAAATGCTATAATAAAGCTGATGATGTCTTTCATTCTGGATGTTGAGAAATAGGGCTAAAACAGATTAAAAACAATCTTTGTAAAGATCACACACATATTGGAATCATTAAATCTGCAATATTGCTTATGGCAGAGCTATTATGCAGAGTGGAAAAGGTGTAGCCTTTTTTTCAATAAACTAGCTGTCCTGTCTCACCTTCAGACGAGGTCAGTCTGCTTCCCTCGCCGACTCCATACCTTCTCTTTGGGACCTCTATCCCAATGCAGCTAGATTCCAGCAATAAATAAATCAGGAGGGTCATCAGATTGCTAATCTAAAATCACTGTTTGATTTACCCTGATATGATACTGTAGTGGTTTGAATAAACAAGGCTCCCATAGGTCCATATGGAGTGGCATTTTTGGGAGGTATGGCCTTGTTGGAGGAAGTGCATCACTAGAGGATGGGTTTTGAGGTCTCAGAAGCTCAAGCTGAGCCTACTGGCTAACTGTCTCTTCCTGCTGCCTTCGGATCAAGATACAGAACTCTCAGCAACTTTTCCAGCGCCATATCTCCCTGCATCCTGCCATGCTTCTGACCATGCTGATAACGGACTAAACCTCTGAAACTGTAAGCCAGCCCCAGTTAGTATTTTTCTTTATAAGAGTTGCCATGATCATAATGTCTCTTCAGGGCAGTAGAAACCTAACCAAGACAAGTAAAAAAATACCTGTTATCAAAATTGTCATTAATTTTTAAAATTATTTCCATGCTTTCTGTCACCTGGCCAAACACCACAGGAACAGCAACAGGATCATTTACACATTCTCCTGTTCTAATAAGAAACTGAGACGTGAACAGGGTACTCCACCCTTCTGCTGAATCCTTGACACTGTTTTTTTCCTCAAAAAAGCTTGCTTGATCACTATATAGTTGTCCAAAATCTAGACTGTCCTCCATGGCCAGTCCTGTAGGATCTCTTGTTTGTATGATAAAATCCTTCTGTACATTGTGAATAAGGCAATAATTGCAATATTTTATTTGTACAATGTGGTGCTTTGAATAAGACTCGCCCATAGGCTCATATATTTGAATGCTTAGTCAGCAGGGAGCGGCACTACTTAGAAGTTTTAGGAAGTGTGGCCTTGCCAGGTGGTGGTGGCGCACGCCTTTAATCCCAGCACTTGGGAGGCAGAGGCAGGCAGATTTCTGAGTTCGAGGTCAGAACTGGTCTACAGAGTGAGTTCCAGGACAGCCAGGGCTACACAGAGAAACCCTGTCTCGAAAAAAAAAAAAAAAAAAAAAAGGAAGTGTGGCCTTCTTGGAGGAAGTGTGTCACTGAGGGTGGGCTTTGAGGATTCAAATCTCAAGCCAGGGCCAGTGTCTCTCTCTTCCTGCTGCCTGCAGATCCAGTTGTCCAGTTGTAGAACTCCCAGCTACCTCTTCAGCATCATGTCTGCCACATGCTGCCATGCTTCCTACTATGGACTGAACCTCTGAAAACTGTAAGCCCATCCCAATTAAATCTTTCCTTTATAAGAGTTACCGTGGTCACGGTATCTCTTCACAGAACATTGACTAAGACACACAACTTCTGGAAATTTAAGTCAGCATGGGGCCATTTCTTGATGTATAAGTTGGTGGCTTAAAGTGTTCCAGAAACATTACCAGGGTGCCAGCACTCTGCAGGCACCCACACCGTGCACAGATACACATGTGCACACATATGTGCATGGTCACATGTGTACGCATGCACAAGTTGCACACAGTATGCATATACACACATGTACACATACACAATGCACCTACACACATGTGCACACACACAGGCACACAAAAATAAATAAATAAATCTTAAAAGAAAAAAAAAAACCCTGTCTAAAAAAAAAATGTTTTTAAAGGCTGAAAAAACTTGCCCTTGTACACCTGGAAGCCCCTCACTGGGTGCTGGGTAGATGCTGGCACTGGGCCGCCCATCTGTGGGCATACGTCTCTGCTTTCATTGGTCCCTCAGGCTGGGGTGTTCAGGGCAGCTGAAAACAGACTGAGGCAGTCTCTAAGTAAAGATGGCTTAGCAGCCCTGGGAGGAGTCTGTGAACTTGGGAGAGGACTCAGGCCACATAAGGAGACAGGCTATTCTTAGCTGGAGCATGTGTGGGTGAGTGGACTCTGAGCAGAGAGAAGAAAAGGATAAGAGGAGAAGCCCAGGGGACCCTTTACTGAGTAGAGGATTAGAGGGGGTGTGGTGAATATGGTGAGTAGAAGAGAGGAGAATGGCTGTCTCCCAGGGCTGCCAGACACCAGAGGGCAAAGAAGTCATCTTTCCTAGTTCATTGTTATTGTTTTGTGGAGCTGGTCTTATGTATCCCAGGCAGGCCTGACACTTGCTATGTAGCCAAGGATAGTAGCTGCCAGTGGTCACTGATGAGTTGGGTTTACATGAAAGAGGGGCAGGAAATGAAAAGGAGACAGAGGGGTGAGAGAAACATGAAGCCAAGACAAAGTTTTCTGATCAAGGCTCAAAGTTTAATATTTAGTTTTTCTTTATGTAGGGAAAGCCCCACCAAACCCATTCTTTGTTTCAGCTGGATTACGTCTCAAGGCAAGCTCAGAGGGCAGTCTATTCTTCTAAGTTCCTGCAGGAAGTTGTCTGTGCAGTCAGGGTGGATAACTCCACCTAGGTCCTATTACTAGGTCTATTGTGGTAAACAAGGTCTTTCCAGCCTGCCCAAGGCTGGGAGAGGGCACGAAGGATGACTCTTAACTCCCTCTGATCCTCTTGTTCCTTGTCTGGAGCACTGGATTCACAGGCGTCTGCCACCATATCTACAACGCAGTGCTGGGCATAGAACCCAAGGCTTTGTGCACACGGAGCAAGAGCTCTGCCCAGTGAGCCACACATCCCAGCTCACGATCCCCCTGTCTTTGTTGTTGCGTGTTTGTGGAGTTCAGGTCTCCTGCAGCCCCAGCTTGCCTTGAACTCCTGCCTTCTCTTACCTCTGCCTTCCAAATACTGAGATTACAGATGTGTCTATATGCTTAACCCTTCTTTGCTTTTAAAAGGCTCCCAGGGCCAGTGAGGTTGTAAAGAGGGTAAAGGTGCTTATTGCTAAGCCTGATGACTTGAGTTTAATCTCTGGGAACTCTGTGGAAGAAGAGAACCAATTCCCACAGGCTGTCCTCTGGCTTCCATGTGTGCATGTGTACACACATGCTGTTTGGACAGCTCTATTCCTGGCATTTGGCAGTATTCCCTGCCCTCTATCTTCTGTACTGCTGTACATGCCAAGAAGCAATTTAAGGGGAAGGAAAGCCAGCTCAGCAGTTAAGATGCTTGCTGCTCCAGAGGACCTGGGTTCAGTTCCCAGCACTCAAGTCAGGTGACTCCTAACTGCCTATAACTCTAGCTCTAGAGGATTGGCCTCTAGCCTCTCAGAGTACTTGCACATAAATGGCACACATGCATGCATGTACACACACACACACACACACACACACACACACACACACGCACACACACGCACGCACGCACACACACAGAGAGTACAGACACCTAAATGAAAAAGAAAAGAAAGGGGCTTATTGGGGCATATAGTCCAAGGAGACATAGTCTGTCATGGAGGGGAAAGTGAGAGCAGCTGGTTACATTGTATCCCACACAGGTTACA
>NW_021626829.1:0-17606 GCF_004785775.1 Grammomys surdaster
GTAACAGATGTACTGGGAGACTGTGGGACAGATGAAACACACTTCACGTGGAAAAAAGACCTCAGTGCTCAGACATCACTTAAAGGATGGCAAAGAATTAGAAGACTGAGGTGTTAAGAGAAATCTGATACCTTTTAAAGTAAATTGACATATTAACAGTTACACTAGAAGGTAACATCAAATTGATGTGCAAATGAGCCTAGAGGATAATAATCTGGTTGTGTGGTATATTGTATTATTTTATATATTTTGGTATAGATGCATAAATTTACATGAAGCGTATCTTTAAATAATTATCATGCTTGATAAACATTAACATTTGGAAATATTAAAATCATTTTTTTACAAAACCATGGAAATATCATTATTGACAAATTTTCTCCTTGCGTATAATATTAGCATTTTTAAAAAATTAATAATTTTATTTATTTTCATTCCAAATATGGACTCTCTCCTGGTTCCCCATCCCAGAGTTCTTCACCACTTCTCCCCTCTTTTTGGCCTCTGAGAGGATGCTTTCCCAACCCTCTACCACTTTATCACCACCCCATCTCCACTTCCCCAGAAACCTCCATACTACCTATACCCTACCCACACCCCCAACAACTGTTTTCCCTGGGACATCAAGTTTCTACAGAATTAGTCTCATGATCTCCCACTGTGGACATAAAAGAAAGTCCTCTGATACATATGTGCAAGGAGCCATCGGCAAACCCATGTATGTTCTTTGTCCTAAGACTGGACATCAATAATAATGAAATTAACATTTTTGTACTGTTTGACTTAAACAAGTTTTTCCTGCTATCATGTTTTAAACTTTTTCTTTCTAATTACATAAATTCTCTCAAAGAAACACAAATATTCATTTTCAAGTAAAATTATTATTACACAATTTATATAGACATATAACCTGTCAGGTGGTATTGTATATTGGCCTTTTAATGTATTTCTTAATGGTTCTTTCTTCATTATTTTATGTTCTTTTACTATGTTTAGTTTGCAAAGATTATTTTGCATGTTTTGAAACATAACTTTGAACTAAGTTATTAGAACTAGGATCCTGTGTTATGGATATTATTCAGTATGTATTAATAAATTTTTACGGTACCAAAGGTTATGAATCAAGAAGTTGAATGAAATACCATTGTATCATTTGATTCTTAAAACACTCAATATTGAGATATTTAATACATAAAACAAATTTCACATAATAGAAAATTTTAAGGGGTTATTGATTTCATATACTGTTCAAGGCATTTTTAAAATTTTTTTCTGTGGTATTGGAGCATCAAGGATATTCTTTATAACCCTTTTTCTCTAGGACTATAATCCATTACTTGCATGGCTTTCAGGGAAAAAAAACAAATTCTTTATGGATTTTCAGAAATATAAAAATTATCATATCAGAGTGACATATGTTTATGATCTGAAATTGTATTCAACTCTAAAGATCTCTAATTTTCCAAGCTTATTTCAGGAAAGCTAGCATTTACACAGTAATTTAGCATTTCATGTAGTACAATATTTATTGTGATTGAATAGAAAATTTGAGGTGTCAAATAGTGTTGGTTTGAATATGCTTGATCCAGAGAATGGCACTATGAGGAGTTATGGCCTTGTTGGAGTAGGTGTGGCCAGTTCGAGGAAGTGTGTCACTGGAGGGCTGGGAAAATGAGACCCTTTTCCTAAACACCAGAGAGCCAGTCTTCTCCTAGTGACCTTCAGATGAAGATAGAGTAATGCTCTGAAACTCTGAACCTGTAAGCCAGCTCCAAATAAACATTGCCTTTATACTTGTTTCCTGGATCACGGTGCCTGTTTTCAGCAGTGAAAATCCAATGAAGACAGAAATTAATACCAGGGACTGGAGTATTGCCGTGTTAGGCCTGGCTATGTTTTTGTTTAAAAGAATGTCAATATGGAATGCAGTGGAATGCTTTAAGTGGGACTTAATGGGCTATTCTAATAAAAATATAGAATACTTTGTTGTTGAGAGTGGTTTGAACTGTACAGACCTAGCCTAAGATATTTCAGCAGAGAAGAATTTCATTCTGTGGCCTGGAGACTATTTTTGTGGTATTCTGGTGGAGAATGTGAATGTTTTATGCCCTTGTCTGAAGAGTCTACCTGTGGCTAATATTAGGAGATGTATATTAATTGCATTGACAAAGGCAGTTTCTAAAAACCCTAGCAAGGTCTTTATTTTCTGGTTTAGTCTCATGAAGAGCATCGTGTTCATACATAGCAAACTTAGAAAGAATCAAAGTACAATATATGGTTTAAATGATAATAAATGGACCCCAGGAAGTGAAATGGAGCTGGAACCTCTGTTCAAGGAAATAAAGATATTAACAGAATGGTGATCTCAGGAAAAGATTCCACCCACATAATCGTGTTTGTGTTAGCAGTTGAACAAGGAATAGTTTGGAGTTTTAGTCTGGAATGACCTACAATCCAAAAATAGAAGGCCCACATGTGATCCTGATACTGAGGCTGGAAGACACAGGCTTTTGATATGAATGTTCAGGAATAGTGCTCATGAAAACTTAGGCATAGGCATGGTGACGCACAGATTTAATCCATGGAAAAAAAGGCAAGTAGATCTCTGAGTTCAAGGTCAGTCTTGAACAGAATAAATTCTAGGTGAAGAAAAGCAGAAGTCCAGTCATGGTGGTACATAGCTTTAACACCAGCATTCAGGAGACAGAGGTATGAAGATCTTTGTGTTCATGGTCAATCTAGTGGGCAATTTCAGGAGTGAGAAAGTTGGAAACAGAAATCTGATAAGAGAATAAGGGGCAGTATATTCTAGCAACAGCAAGCAGCAGAAATAGGTGGCTTCTGCCATATTGCTGTGTCATTAGAGTCAAGAATAGAAGGGACTACTGGGAAAATTGATGCTGGTTAGCTGGAGGTAAGAAATTAGCATTGCTAAAGAAGAGACCAGCATCAATGAGATGAAATCTTCTGGTAAGTGTTTTCTCAGATTACAAAGAAGCTGTGTTCTAGAGATAGCCAAAGTTATCACTTGTGTTGCAGCTGGGTTGGTAACAAGTATGAATGACCTAGGTGGTATGGGTTTTGAAGGTATGAAATGTTCATGGAGAGCAGCTAAGGCTTGGTACTGTGAGATGCCAGGGTAGGCCAGTGGTGAAGGTGCAGTCTAGTTGCAGTTGATGGCTAAGATATAAAGGATTCGTGTAAAGAAGGTGAGCTTTTTTCACTATGAAGAGAGCCTATGAGAGGCTATTGGTGAAGCCTTGTTGCATGAGAATTCCCCATAGTATTGACGATGCCAGTATCATGGAATGTCTACAAAGAACAGCAGCAGCAGTGGAGTGGAGTCTACCAGAGACTAGAGTGCTACAGAAGGCATGGCTGGAGAAGTGACTCAAAGCATTTGGATGAGCCCAGAAGATCATGTGTGAATCTTAGACATTGAAACTAGAAGCAGTAAAGATGAAGTTGACTTGGAGATACCAAGATTTTAAAGATGCCTAGTTCTGTGTAAATACAACTTGAAGATTATTTTCTATGAACCTTAGTTTATAGAACTGTAATCTAGTTCATGTGTGACATTCAGAGATAAAACAGCTCTTTACACATTGTCACAAATATAAAAATTATCATGTAAGAGTGATGTATTTGGGGGAATTCTTAAGGTTTATTCATCTCTAAATATCACTAATTTCTTAAGCTTATTTCAGAAAAGTCAGCACTTTCCTGTCTCCTAGTGTGAAGTTTACTGCAATTGGAGAGAAAATTTCATGTTTCTAGCACTCTCTGCAATCATCCCTCTATCTTCTTTTAGAATACCAGAAAGAAGATCCGAGTTTTTTCTGGTAATGATTTTTGCTACTGATGAGATCAACAGGAATCCTTATCTTTTACCGAACATGTCTTTGACATTCTCACACAGTAGTGGCATGTGTGATGTTACATTTGAAATTCTGGAAACAAACTACTTATCACAAAATAATTCTTGGCATTTAATTAATTATGAATGTGTAATACAAGAAAGCTGTCCTGTAGAACTTATAGGACCATTATGGACAACATCCTTAAAAATGGCAATTGATTCTAGGATGCCAAAGGTGAGAATGTGTGATACTGGATGAATTAACATCTTTTTAATCTATTCATAGGTGCCTAGGGAGAAAACTTGCTTGGCATAGGTTTGTGTGTGTATTCTTTTTTATATGTTATCCATTTATTATAAAGGATTCAATAATCAGATTTTTGATGCATTGAGAAAACAGTTAAGTATGTTTTTATAACATGGTGACTTCTCAGGAATAGTCTAGAATCTAATAGGAATAATATGTGATATTTATAGTGTAATCTTACTATCCTCAATAGGAGTTCTGAAATGTGAGTAATGTTACTTGTATATAACTCCAAACTTTCTAACATTCATATTCCTTACAGGATGTTTCATCATCTTTCTATGTCATCTAGGTTTTCTTTGGACCATTTAATCCTAACTTGAGTGACCATGACCAGTTTCCCTATGTCTATCAAGTAGCAACAAAGGACACACATTTGTCTCATGCTATGGCATCCTTGATGCTTCATTTTAGGTGGACTTGGTTAGGACTTGTAATCTCAGATGATGACCAGGGCATTCAATTTCTCTCAGACTTGAGAGAAGAAATGCAAAGGCATGGGATCTGTTTAGCATTTGTGAATATGATCCCAGAAACCATGCAGATATACATGACAAGGGCTAAGATATATGATAAACAAATTATGGCATCATCAGCCAAGGTTGTTATCATTTATGGTGAAATGAACTCTACCCTAGAAGTCAGCTTTAGAAGATCGGCATATTTACGTGTTCAGAGAATCTGGATCACAACCTCACAATGGGATGTCATCACAAATAGAAAAGATTTCAGTCTTGATTTCTTCCATGGGACTGTCACTTTTGTACACCACAACAGTGATATTGCTAAATTTAGCAATTTTGTACGAATAAAAAACATTTCCAAATATCCAATAGACATTTCTCAGATTATGCAGAACTGGAATTATTTTAATTGTTCAATCTCTAAGAACAGCAATAGCAAGATGGATCATTTTCTATTCAACAACACAGAGGAATGGTTAGCACTGCACAAATTTGACATGTCCCTGAGTGAAGAAGGTTACAATTTGTATAATGCTGTGTATGCTGTGGCCCACACCTACCATGAACTCATTCTTCAAAAAGTAGAATCTCTGCAAACCGAAGAATCCAAACTAAAATTCAAGGCCTGTCAACAGGTAAAAATTTTACATTTCATTATGCTTAGATTTTTCAGTGTGATCTTTTAAGTGGCCCTCAGAAACTCACATATATTTGTTAGAGAGTATTGTATAAGTGGAAAGACTTGTACACTTTAAAACTCCCTGTAGTAACCATCCTCATATTTCGATTAAAATAGAATTTCAACCAAACATTGTCAAAAAAGATAAGGAAGGACACTTCATTCTTGTCAAAGGAAAAATCTACCAAGATGAACTTTCAATTCTGAAAATCTATGCCCCAAATGCAATGGCACCAACATTCATCAAACAACTTTACTAAAACTCAAAGCACACATTGCACCTCACACAATAATAGTGGGAGACTTAAACACTGCACTCTCATAAATGGACAGATAGTGGAAACAGAATTAAACAGAGACACAGTGAAACTAAGAGAAGTTATGAACCTAATGGATTTAACAAATAACTATAGAACATTTCATCACAAAACAAAAGAATATACATTCTTCTCAGCAACAGGCCTAGACAGATATAAGAAGATTGACATAATCCCATGTATCCCTTCAGATCACCAAAGACTAAGGCTGGTCTTCAATAATAATAAAAACAACAGAAAGCTGACGTACATGTGGAAACTGAAAAACTCTCTACTCAATGATAACTTAGTCAAGGAAGAAATAAAGGATGAAATTTAAGACCTTTTAGAATTTAATGAAATTGAAGAAACAACATTACCTCACTTTTGGGACACAAGGAAAGCAGGGCTAAGAGGAATACTCATAGCTCTAAGTGCCTACACAAAGAACCTGGAGAGAGCATACCCTAGAAGCTTGACAGCACACCTGTAAGCTCTAGAACAAAGAGAAGCAAATACACCCAAGAAATTTTGACAACAGGAAATAATCAAACTCAGAGCTGAAATCAACCATGTAGAAAGAAAAGGAATTATACAAAGAATCAACAGAACCAGGAGCTGGTTCTTTGAGAAAATCAAGAAGATATGTAAAACCTTAGTGACACAAACTAGAGGGCACAGAGACAGTATCCAAGATAATAAAATTAGGACTGAATAGGAAGACATAACAACAGAAACTGAGGAAATTCAAAAAATCATTCGAAAAGCCTATACTCAACAAAATTGGAAAATCTGGATGAAATGGACAATTTTCTAGACAGATATCAGGTATCAAAGTTAAATCAAGATCAAATAAACCACCTAACCAATCCTATATCAACTGCACATGTTCAATTCATATATGAACAACTGCAAATACATTATAAATTAAGAATAGGTGGTGGTGTCTTTCAAAGAACATTTTTCCGTTTTGTTGAACTTCAATATGATTACCATTCATGTTCTCTATATTGATGTTACATCGCCTGACAAAGAAATTGATGATGCAAAACAAAAATATCTACATAAATGCATTATTAAGAAAATAAAAGTAATTAAGTCATGATAGAATACTGTTTTGAGCAGCTACTCATGTAGCCTTAGCTGATATTTATAACTACCTTCCTCTAGTTCTCATTTTGTACTTCCTTTATCCTCCTCTACTATTCCCTCATCAAATTGTAAACCTTTTCCTAGAATAGTGACCCATACTTTTATTTCTGATATATCTGTGCCCATGTCAGCCTGTCTGGATTAGGCTGTTGCATTTTCCAGTATAGTTTAATGAAAAACTTTGTAGAACCGATAGATACCCTAAAGGATCTCCTGCACTCCAGATATAAGTTGTGTAACATACTTTGTGGACCCACTGTCATACTTCCCTGACTTTGAAGTAAGTTTGTTGGTAAGATGCAATAGTGTGTTGAATACCATGATAGTGAATAACAGAGTCTCCAATTGCATGTAAGGCATTCTGTAATATTGTGGTTTTGGGAGAAACATTTATATGAAGGAAATATAACTCCACAGACAGAAATATATCTGCTCCAGTAAGGATGAAGCATTATCCTTTTAGAGAGGCAGGAGTCCAATGTAGTCAACCTGCAGCCAAGTCAAGGCAGGTAAACCTGGGGAATGATGACATGTGAGTGGCAAAGTCTTGGTCTCTCCTGTTGATAGATCTGTGCAGTGAGCCTTCCAGCCTGGAGAGGATAGTGGCGGGGCACAGAGTAGGACTCTGGTGATGGCTTTAAAGTCTGAGGGTCTCAGATCTTTCTGGCTCTCTGACCTGTACTGAAATGCTGATGATAACTTCTAAAAAGTCCTAAAAACTTCTTCTGAGGGTAAAAGATTGCAGGCTTAGGTGATTAACACCTGTAGCCTAACAGCAGAGGATTAGGCAAAGTGGCCTTTGTTCTATTTCAGCCAGAATTGCTGGGCCCTGACTTATGCCTGCTAGTCTGAGGTCCCAGGAAGAAAAAGCACTTAGAGAAGTTATTATGGAGTTTATTACTAAGTGTAAAAAGTTTCCTATGAAAGCTTTCTAAGGGGAAAAGTAGAAAAGTCCTAAGTGGGGAAAAGGAAAACATTCTAACAAAGGAAAAATTCTAAGTGGAAAAATTCTAAGCAGGGGAAAAGGAAAGGAAGGGATGAACGGCTCCTAAGGAACCTCTACACCTATTACTACTCTACTACTTTGTCTTTTTCTTCAGTACTTATACATCTTTCAGAGTACATGATCACATGTTACAAAGTTCATCACAAGTTCAGACCAAAATTCAAATCATAATTTGAAATAGAAGTTTACAACAGAGAATGTTTATACATGCATATCCATTAGGAGAAATTATCTGGCTAAACACTCATCACCTGTCTAGCTCTACAGGTTCACTGAAGGTTTAAAACTATAACTAAGAAATTAGGGAAGTTTTGTAAAGATAAACCCAGGCAATAGTTTCTCTTCTGTCCTAGCACCTACAATAGATTGTGAGTTCCCTTTTAGTGACCTTTGGTTAATTGTTTTACAACCTTATTGGAATGTGCTCTGAGCAGGAGAGAGTATGGTTACTATCTAAGGGCAATTAACTGATGACACTCAGGTACTGGCAGAGTTCTCATTGCAGTTTTGACTATCAGAAAAGGACCTAATAGCAGTCCCACTATCTAAGAGCTTAATAAGCACAGAAGTAACTTTAGGAATTCCTATGGAATCATCGTTAAGACTTAAGAATTCATCTACTTGTCTATATACCATCACTACAGGATAGTATATCTTCATAGATTTGCAGAGATCTGTTCCCAAGAGGTGAACTATTGCTTAGAGATTGTTATCTATGTTTAATAATAACAAGGAAAGCATATCAATAGCAGGAATCTTTCCTAAAATGAATTCTCTTTTGGCCTTCCCTAATAAGAGAGAAACTGTAGCAGATTATATAATAATCTGAAGCACACCATCTCAGGAAGATCACCTGCTAGTATTCACTTGTCCTGTTATGGCTCCTGACATGATATATTTATATGAGCACATCAGGTAGAGATTCCAGATTAAGTGAGGAGTGGAAAACCAGATGTCTTAGGTTCTTTAGGGCAAGACCTGGCATCCCCACTCACATGAAGATCAGGTGACCATAGATTCTTTTTATCCTGATTTTCCAGCACCAAGGTGGAGTTGCACAAGGTTTCTTGTCCCACACATTGACTCTCTGATTCACTGTCACTTTCAGTAATGAGATTCTTTCTAAGGATCTTCACAAGAACAAAGCACTGGAAGAAACTCCTCTTCAGTATGCTATGAGATCGCCAAGAGTAAAAGACCAGCATTAACTAACCCTCATAATATTGTAGATGCTAGACACATTCAAGCTGATGCATGTTAACCCTGATGCAGGCTCTATCCACTCCCCCTACTAGTAAGGTTCCTCTCAACATTGCTGTCTCAGATGTTCACCTTTCTCTTACCCACATTCACAATAAGGAGGGTTTTCTGAATTGTATATATCATCTGATGGGCCTAATCTGCATTGTTATCCTAGATGTGAGGTGACAAATCTGTTTCAAACTGACAATCAGTGATCCTGTGGCTGGTTCCTGAACTCACCAGAGCCTTGTATGAATGTGTGGCACCTTAAGACAATTAGTATGCCTGCCTCATGTACTGGTCACTAGAAGTTTACAGAATTTTCCATCTTTGATTGGGAATGATCTAGCACACTTGGTTGGAAGGACAAAATTCAACTGTTGTGTGGGCAGGAGAGATGTGTTCTCCGTTAACAAAATTTGTTGCAGTCTCACAGTACTCACATAACAGCTTCAAACCTGGTTAACTCAAATTCTGGTGGAATCAGTTGCCTGCTTTTCGTCTATGTGGGATTTGTATGTGTGTGGTACAAAGACATTCAGCAGGCCAAACACCCACATGTCATTAATTTTTCTTAATCAATAAATGTTAGAATTTTAATTGTTATGTTCTATATAAGTGTTTATTTTATTCACCTTTCCAGTGTAGATTTTATCATGTATAGTCCTCTTTATAGGATGTTTTTCTCTTGCATTCTTATTTAATTTAAAAAGACATTGACAGGAATGTTCATTTGTAGAGTTTTGTTTAATGTGGGTGAAGACCTGATCTGATTCATAAGTATTGTACAATTAGACTTAGTGCCCATGTTATAACCCCAGCACCCAGGAGTTGGAGCAGAAAGAAAACATTGAAGAATATCTTCAGGCAGGACACAATTAGTTTGAGATCATCCTGCATCACAGTTTATAACTAAATACATATAGTGAGAACAGCACATAGGCCTTTCCTAGCATCAAATAGTAACACTTGTCAGATGGCTTCTCAATAGTTTTCCAGGGACTTCCCTAGTAATTGATGTCCTTCATAGTCTATGGTACTCTTCTTTCTTTTCGGTCTGAACTCACTGTGAATATTGTATGATGAAAGTGGATTTTAAATATCCTAAACTTTGTGTTGTTAACCTAAACTTTTTATACCTATGTTGATTTAAATCAAATTTCCCCTACTCTGTAAATTCTGAAGGCTTCTTTAACTTACACAAAAAGAGAGACCATCTTTTGAAGTTGTGATTTAGAGCACATCTCATGCCGGTTTCAGTAGAAAGTAGGTAAAGTACTTGACTGACAAGAAAGTTCCTGATGTGGCAGGAACTTTTGTGTTTGTCTGTGTTTTGTGTATGTCTGTGTTTACTCTCTCTCTCTCTCTCTCTCTCTCTCTCTCTCTCTCTCTCTCTCTCTCTCTCTCTGTGTGTGTGTGTGTGTGCTTGTGTGTATGTGTGCGTGCATGTGTGTGTATGTACTTGAGGATGCCTGTGTTGGGAATTTTATAGTCTTGTTTACATGGTGTGAGAGACCAAGTTATATCAAAGGGAAAGATATAGCATATCCATAGAGGATGATTTGCATAATGGTGTCTCTCATTCCTGAGCATGCTCAATGAATCTGTATATAATCACATAACTCACACAGAATGCTAGTTCCAATCAGCATCTTAGGTTTTCTTCAAGAATCCTTTTAATGGAATTCAGATCCTCTGGTTTGCATGGCCAGCACAAGTATCTGAACAACCTTCCTTAACTCATTTGAAGAAATGGTTGTATGACAATGTGTCTTACATTCCTGTATTTAGTCTTTCCCATTCTTTTTTTTCTTTTTTCTTTCTTTCTTTCTTTTTTTTTGTTTATTTGTTTTTTGAGACAGGATTTCTCTGTGGAGCCCTGGCTGTCCTGGAGCTCACTTTGTAGACCAGGCTGGTTTTGAACTCAGAAATCTGCCTGCCTCTGCCTCCCAAGTGCTGGGATTAAAGGTGTGTGCCACCACTGCCAGCATCTTTCCCATTCTTACATTTCTCACAAATGCTCCGTGAATCCAACACTCTTGATGCAGTGGCAAGTGAATAGGAGTGGGCTGGCACACTAGTCAGCCTTGAGAGCATATATGTATTCTTTGGTGTTTGTAAAATGGATTATCCTACATTTTCATACTGACCAAAGCAGTGATATAAAAGTGCAGCAGTTATGGTGCCTCAGAGAAGAGTCCTCTAAAGAGCCAAAATAAAACTAAAGTGAAGACAAGGGTTCTGAAAATAAGAGAGTCATCGAAGATGTCATGGAAGGATTTTGTTGTGAGTGGGGAAACATCCACAAAAGTCAGACTGTTAGGACTATTATAACTTCTACTCATTATATTAGTAAGTACTTATTTCTTCAATATTGTAGTATATACTGATGATCAGCTGTAATTTCCTGTAACATGAAATCGACCAGCCTTTGCTTTTTCCCTTGGCTGACAGCCTTTATTGGGACATTCTGTAAAATATCCTTTCTATATGTATAGAGAGATTCATTCTCTCTATGATTTGAGATATGTTCATCTAGCGAACCTGTTCTAATACAAGTGTGGTTTTTCTCTGCTTCATCACTGATGAAGATGTGCTGGTTCACAATAGTGCTCAACAGTGTTTCCCTTATGTTTCTGGCTTTTCTACCAGGGTCCTTTCATACCAACTGTCTGTTGAAAGGGAGTTGCAGTTTCCCTGAGCCCACAGTGAAGGCACAAAACAAAAATTTTTAGTTTCCTAAAATCCTACTTGAATGTTAATAGACTTCCACTCTCCCATTTCTGGGTCAGATTGATACCTCCTCCACTGCACCTATGAAAACTATTCACCTTGATTTCAGGAAGAAAGCAAGTGCTGTGAGGAGAGCTCAGGCAAGGTCTGAAGTCAGGTCCTGGTAAGTGCAGGATCAGTGTTCACAGAGGGGGGTTGGAATAAGTATCTGAATAGCCTGAGCTGGATTGGTAAATTCTCCCCCAGGGCTGGGTGAGGTGAGATTCCTCTTGGAGGAGAGGCACAAATGCCAATGAGGTGCAAACCACTCAGGAGATCTGGAAAGGTGTGACCTAGACCAGAAGCACACTTTAACCTTGAGGAAAATTCACTGGCCAATCAGGCCTCCAGGTGGATCTTCCAGTCAGACAAAGAGGTGGGATCTTCCGGTTCCTCTCTGCAAGTTTCCTGCAACTGTGTAGGCTTGGGTGGTTCTCTGCTTCCTGCCCTGAGCTGTGCTGTTGGGTGCTGTGAGAAGACCCCAGGGAAGCTCTAAAATTGAGGCATGGTGAGCACATGAAAAAAAAATGCCCACAATGGGGAGGAGCAGGTGGTTGAGCAGTGGGAGCTGGTTTGGTGGGTCCGATCTGGGGCTGGAGGGAAACCATCAGCCAGATGTGACCACCCATGTGGTCCCTTGTGGTGCTCCTCACTTGCCAAATCAGGTGGTGACCTATGAATAACTTCACTACCATGGCTGATTCTGAATTGGCCCAAAACATTTGGATCATTGGCTTGCTTGGAGAAACATTGGTGTTTTCTTTAAGTCTGCAGCGCGTTTGTCTAAACACTTTTTCTTTTATAGTATACATTAAGAAGACAGGTATATATCTAATAGATCTGCTTTTACATGTTACTTGTTTTTGTTTTGTTTAGTTTTTGTCAACTTTTTTGTTGCAGTTCTTTATAGTTCTTTATATGTTTAGTGTTTTGATTGTTATGCAGCAAAGGGACTTTTTTTGTCTAATCTATTTGGTATTTTCAATCCTTCTTTACCTTAGTAGACATCTTTTTCTTTAGTTTAGGAAAATTTTCATTTATGAGTTCATTGAAAATATATTGTAGACTTTCAATCTGATATATTCTTCTCTTCCAATCATCTGTAGTTTTTTCTTTCTCATATGTTGCAGTGTCCCTAATTGCTTATTTCCACAATACTGTTACACTCAACATTTTTGTTTTTGACCAATATGTCCATTTTTCTATTTATATGCCCTTCCTGTTCTGTGGGTGAACCTTGCCCCTGTAGTTGTCAGTGTACAAACAATTTCAGTTGCCTGCCTTCAGGGACTTAGCAAATGCTTAAGTCCTTCCCTGTCTCCGCCACCTGCTGCTGTTGTCAGGTGTGCTTTGCATTCAGGGACCACCAGCTACAGCCACTCTCTATGTTTGTTCCCTGTCTCTGTTCTCTGCATATGCCTCTTTTATTCTATGTCTCTACCTTCATCACTCTCTCTCTCTGCTCCCTGTATATCTGTCTGTGTGTAGGTCTTCTTGTGTACCTCTATCCCTTCCCCAGGTTCTCACTCCTCTCCCTTCCCCCCAACAAGCTCTTTTACAAAATATCTGTTACGTGTTTTGATTTCTAATGACCTGCTGTGAGAGGATAGCTTTTATTTCTTGATGACATATTTTCCTTGCTGTTATTTATTATATTCCTATGCTGGTATCTAGGTATCTGGGTTTGAGGTGATGATTGGTCTAGGTACTGGTTTCTGTGTTTGTCTTGTTTGTTTTAAAGTTTTATTCCTGGGTTACTATACGATTTTTGGATTTTGAGAGAGTGTGAGCTTTTGGGCCAATATCCAATTGTCGTTGAGTACATACCATGTGTGTTCTTCTGTGGTAGGGTCACCTCCCTCAGGTTGGTATTTTCTAGTTCCATACATTTACCAAAGAATTTCTTGAATTCATTGTTTTTAAAAGCTGTATAATATTTGAGTTTGTTGGTCTTACTGTGCAGTTCCTATCCTCTTGAGGACCTTCAATCCTTCCCCTAACTCTTCGGCAATAGTCCCTACATCCATTCAATGTTTAACTGTGGTTTTCTGCAGCTGTTTCAGTCAGCTGCTGGGTGGAGCCTCTCAATGGACAATTATGCAAGGTTCCTGTGTGGGAGGATAACAGAGTGTCCTTAATAATGTTATGGATTAAAGCTTGCCAGTAAGGTGGGTCTCTATTTGGGCAAGTTTTCATTGGCCATTCCCTCAATCTCTGCTATAGCCATACCCTGCATTTCTTTAGATAGGACAAATTTTGTTCTGTGTGTCAACTGTGTTGTTATTGAATTTGATCCTTCAGCTTTGTTCTCATGATCCCACACGTTCACCATTTGGTCTCTGTCCCTAAATCACATAAGATACTGTATAAATATTTGTTATTAAGTGTTAATTTATTTTGCAAGCCTGTTGGTTTTATATTTTTAACTTTATTATTTTTGTCTTTCCAGGACAAAGTTTTTCTCTGAAGCCCTATCTATCCTCATAGTAGATATACAATCCACACAAGCCACCTGACATGTTATTGTAAAATAAGTACAGGCTTCTGTGCTGCTCTTCATCAACTTCTTTAATTTTGAAATTTGTCCAAATATGTAGGTTATATTCTATTTCTAAGTATGGCATATGCTCATGATATCAATACTACCTGTGGCTTCAGAGTCATTGGATTCCAGGTGTATGATGTTCTGCCTTACTCCAGTGTTTCTCCTGAAATTTTTGGACAAATAGGAGTATTTTACCTGTGTGGATGAATATGATTATCATATGTGCCTGTTCTTTATTTTTGCCAGAATGTGGCCTCAGAACTCTTGATGTTAAGGGTAGTCGTTAGTCCCCATGTAGATATTTGAAATTGACCACCATTATGTGGAAGACCAGCCAGAGCTTTCCACTTCTGAGTTATCTCATTCTCCTGCCCTATGTTTCTTGTTTATGATCAACATTTATATTACTAATATCTTTATTTGTCCATTTGAATCTGTTTAAACATTCATTCCATTTTAGTAAAATTTTATTAATGTTGCATTTTAAACTGGTACACTTTACATTTCTCTAAGATGAATGCAGAACTGCTTTGAATGTCTAATTCTTTGTAGGAACTTCAGTAAAGAACTATGAGTTCTCTCTATCATTTCTGTTTTCTTGGTTGATTTTTCAGGGGCATGAGTGACTTAATATGTAACTTCTGCTGTCCTGGAACTTGTTGCATTGACCATGATGGCATCAAGCGCAAGGACATACAGCTGCCTGTGCCTCTGAGATTAAAGACATGAGCAAAACCACCAAGGTTGTCCAGCATTTATGTAGTTACTAATTGTTTATACAATTTCTTTAATGTGTGCTCAGTGCTGTTGGTCTGTTTCCCTCTTCATCTCCCTCTCAATTGGCATTTCTCTTGCAAAGCTATATCCTATTCAGTGGGTTCAGAAGTGTCACATGCAATACTCATAACACAATTTCCTTTTAAAATGACATGGTGATTAGATTATAACTTCTGTGTCCAAGAAATAAATGATGGTATCACTAGAAATATATGATTATATTGTCTAGGAAGCATACCCTTATTTACATGATGTCAGTATCATGCTTTGTGTTGTACACATATTTTAGGATGCAATGAATTTTGATGACGTGCACGTCAACTTCACTAAAGACGAGTGGGAAATGCTGGATCCTTCCCAGAAGAATCTCTACAAAGATGTGATGCTGGAGACCTACTGGAACCTCACTTATATAGGTAAGACTATGAATTTTCTTTTGTTTTTCAAAGTACGGGGACAAATATTTCTTGATTATTGATGACACTCTGTTATTTGAATTGAGAACATGGAAGATTAAGTAAAATAAGTCAGAGTCAGTGTTGTGAAAATCCACAGTAAGTTGACTTTTGCCTAATTTCCAATACTATATCATTCATTTTCTCATACTGTGTTTTAGGGTAAATTGGGAAGACCACCATATGGAAACAATTTCAAAATTCTAGAAGGTACAAAAGGTAATGTTAATGTGCAAACTGAAACATATATGCCTCTGAGACAATTTTAATATGTCCTGGAAAGTGTAAAGTAAAGGAAATATGTAAAATATCAGTCCTTTAAGTATAGCTATGATTAAAATATTCTCACAAAGCCATGGGCCTTAATGTCAGTTATCTGATTTGTGTTTGCAAGGCATTCCTCTAAGGAAGGAGACATAGAAACAATGTCTTAAGAGATGCCTTTATTTGATTTGTAACTCCATTAGAGCTAAGCTGTGGAACTACTAATCTGATCAGTCTCATAATATTTAGATGTTGCACATTGAATAGTGATAAACATATATCCAAAGCCATGCAATAAGTAAATAGTCTGTGGTAAATTCAGTGATACTCATATTTTTGTAGTGACATTGTTAAGTTTACTGAGAGGTCAGTTTATGAGAGTCAAGAATGTTGCCTTGGAGAAACCTCAATCCACATACAGTATGTCTAGAAGAAATGAAAAGTCAAATGATGTTAATTCAATGTGGAAAGCTTTCATTTCTTCTTTTTATGTGTATATCAAGTGTCAGAAACAAAAAACTATGTGCGCATAGGAATATTTAAAGGAGCAACATCCCTATCTTTACTCCAGAACAGTGAGAAGATATGTAGTATTTTGCCTTTGACAGATTTTCTAAATATAGTAGAAGATTGTAATTAATTGGTTTCCTGACTTTACAGGGAACATCCCCATAGTCACACTGCAGAATATCCCCTTGGGTACTAGAATTGTGTAAATTTTTGTTTTTCCAGGTTCACAGTGCTAATGTGGGATGATTCACACTAGAGAAAATTTATGAATATAATCAGTGTAATAAAGGTCTCCTTTTTGCATTTTCCTTCAGATACATGAAACACATCATATAGAAATCTCATAGAGACAAAGGATGTTATACCTGTGAGCCATGTAGTAAATATTCCTGTCATCACAGGTGTTTTCAAAGAGGCATCAAGCCAGAGTTGGGGAGAACACTATGAACATATGAAGTGGTAAAATCTTAAGATATGGTTCTTCTTTACTATTAAACCAAAATGTAAAATTTATTCATATTGACCAAAAGATTGATCAGGGTAATGAAAGTGGTAAAGCTTTCACTTGTGCCAATTATCATTGCAGGCATGTAAGAAGTCATAGCAGGATGAAACCATATGAATGTAATCAGTGTGGTAAAGCCTTTACAAGTCCCAGTCATCTCCAATATCATAAAAGAACACATACTGGAGAGAAACCTTATGAATGTAATCATCGTGGTAAAGCCTTTGCAAGACCCAGTCATCTCCAATGTCATAAAAGAACACATACTGGAGAGAAACCTTATGAATGTAATCATTGTGGTAAAGCCTTTGCAATACAGAGTAATCTCCAATGTCATAAAAGAACACATACTGGAGAGAAACCTTATGAATGTAATCAATGTGGTAAAGCCTTTTCAGATCAGAGTACTCTCAAAAGTCATAAAAGAACACATACTGGAGAGAAACCTTATGAATGTAATCACTGTGGTAAAGCCTTTTCAGATCAGAGTACTCTCAAAAGTCATAAAAGAACACATACTGGAGAGAAACCATATGAATGTAATCAATGTAGTAAAGCCTTTTCACGTCACAGAAATCTCCAACATCATAAAAGAACACATACTGGAGAGAAACCTTATGAATGTAATAAATGTGGTAAAGCCTTTTCAGAACACAGTACTCTCAAAATTCATAAAATAATACATACTGGAGAGAAACCTTATGAATGTAATCAATGTGGTAAAGTCTTTTCACAACAGAGTAATCTACAATGTCATAAAAGAACACATACTG
>NW_021626830.1:0-17606 GCF_004785775.1 Grammomys surdaster
GTAACAGATGTACTGGGAGACTGTGGGACAGATGAAACACACTTCACATGGAAAAAAGACCTCAGTGCTCAGACATCACTTAAAGGATGGCAAAGAATTAGAAGACTGAGGTGTTAAGAGAAATCTGATACCTTTTAAAGTAAATTGACATATTAACAGTTACACTAGAAGGTAACATCAAATTGATGTGCAAATGAGCCTAGAGGATAATAATCTGGTTGTGTGGTATATTGTATTATTTTATATATTTTGGTATAGATGCATAAATTTACATGAAGCGTATCTTTAAATAATTATCATGCTTGATAAACATTAACATTTGGAAATATTAAAATCATTTTTTTACAAAACCATGGAAATATCATTATTGACAAATTTTCTCCTTGCGTATAATATTAGCATTTTTAAAAAATTAATAATTTTATTTATTTTCATTCCAAATATGGACTCTCTCCTGGTTCCCCATCCCAGAGTTCTTCACCACATCTCCCCTCTTTTTGGCCTCTGAGAGGATGCTTTCCCAACCCTCTACCACTTTATCACCACCCCATCTCCACTTCCCCAGAAACCTCCATACTACCTATACCCTACCCACACCCCCAACAACTGTTTTCCCTGGGACATCAAGTTTCTACAGAATTAGTCTCATGATCTCCCACTGTGGACATAAAAGAAAGTCCTCTGATACATATGTGCAAGGAGCCATCGGCAAACCCATGTATGTTCTTTGTCCTAAGACTGGACATCAATAATAATGAAATTAACATTTCTGTACTGTTTGACTTAAACAAGTTTTTCCTGCTATCATGTTTTAAACTTTTTCTTTCTAATTACATAAATTCTCTCATAGAAACACAAATATTCATTTTCAAGTAAAATTATTATTACACAATTTATATAGACATATAACCTGTCAGGTGGTATTGTATATTGGCCTTTTAATGTATTTCTTAATGGTTCTTTCTTCATTATTTTATGTTCTTTTACTATGTTTAGTTTGCAAAGATTATTTTGCATGTTTTGAAACATAACTTTGAACTAAGTTATTAGAACTAGGATCCTGTGTTATGGATATTATTCAGTATGTATTAATAAATTTTTACGGTACCAAAGGTTATGAATCAAGAAGTTGAATGAAATACCATTGTATCATTTGATTCTTAAAACACTCAATATTGAGATATTTAATACATAAAACAAATTTCACATAATAGAAAATTTTAAGGGGTTATTGATTTCATATACTGTTCAAGGCATTTTTAAAATTTTTTTCTGTGGTATTGGAGCATCAAGGATATTCTTTATAACCCTTTTTCTCTAGGACTATAATCCATTACTTGCATGGCTTTCAGGGAAAAAAAACAAATTCTTTATGGATTTTCAGAAATATAAAAATTATCATATCAGAGTGACATATGTTTATGATCTGAAATTGTATTCAACTCTAAAGATCTCTAATTTTCCAAGCTTATTTCAGGAAAGCTAGCATTTACACAGTAATTTAGCATTTCATGTAGTACAATATTTATTGTGATTGAATAGAAAATTTGAGGTGTCAAATAGTGTTGGTTTGAATATGCTTGATCCAGAGAATGGCACTATGAGGAGTTATGGCCTTGTTGGAGTAGGTGTGGCCAGTTCGAGGAAGTGTGTCACTGGAGGGCTGGGAAAATGAGACCCTTTTCCTAAACACCAGAGAGCCAGTCTTCTCCTAGTGACCTTCAGATGAAGATAGAGTAATGCTCTGAAACTCTGAACCTGTAAGCCAGCTCCAAATAAACATTGCCTTTATACTTGTTTCCTGGATCACGGTGCCTGTTTTCAGCAGTGAAAATCCAATGAAGACAGAAATTAATACCAGGGACTGGAGTATTGCCGTGTTAGGCCTGGCTATGTTTTTGTTTAAAAGAATGTCAATATGGAATGCAGTGGAATGCTTTAAGTGGGACTTAATGGGCTATTCTAATAAAAATATAGAATACTTTGTTGTTGAGAGTGGTTTGAACTGTACAGACCTAGCCTAAGATATTTCAGCAGAGAAGAATTTCATTCTGTGGCCTGGAGACTATTTTTGTGGTATTCTGGTGGAGAATGTGAATGTTTTATGCCCTTGTCTGAAGAGTCTACCTGTGGCTAATATTAGGAGATGTATATTAATTGCATTGACAAAGGCAGTTTCTAAAAACCCTAGCAAGGTCTTTATTTTCTGGTTTAGTCTCATGAAGAGCATCGTGTTCATACATAGCAAACTTAGAAAGAATAAAAGTACAATATATGGTTTAAATGATAATAAATGGACCCCAGGAAGTGAAATGGAGCTGGAACCTCTGTTCAAGGAAATAAAGATATTAACAGAATGGTGATCTCAGGAAAAGATTCCACCCACATAATCGTGTTTGTGTTAGCAGTTGAACAAGGAATAGTTTGGAGTTTTAGTCTGGAATGACCTACAATCCAAAAATAGAAGGCCCACATGTGATCCTGATACTGAGGCTGGAAGACACAGGCTTTTGATCTGAATGTTCAGGAATAGTGCTCATGAAAACTTAGGCATAGGCATGGTGACGCACAGATTTAATCCATGGAAAAAAAGGCAAGTAGATCTCTGAGTTCAAGGTCAGTCTTGAACAGAATAAATTCTAGGTGAAGAAAAGCAGAAGTCCAGTCATGGTGGTACATAGCTTTAACACCAGCATTCAGGAGACAGAGGTATGAAGATCTTTGTGTTCATGGTCAATCTAGTGGGCAATTTCAGGAGTGAGAAAGTTGGAAACAGAAATCTGATAAGAGAATAAGGGGCAGTATATTCTAGCAACAGCAAGCAGCAGAAATAGGTGGCTTCTGCCATATTGCTGTGGCATTAGAGTCAAGAATAGAAGGGACTACTGGGAAAATTGATGCTGGTTAGCTGGAGGTAAGAAATTAGCTTTGCTAAAGAAGAGACCAGCATCAATGAGATGAAATCTTCTGGTAAGTGTTTTCTCAGATTACAAAGAAGCTGTGTTCTAGAGATAGCCAAAGTTATCACTTGTGTTGCAGCTGGGTTGGTAACAAGTATGAATGACCTAGGTGGTATGGGTTTTGAAGGTATGAAATGTTCATGGAGAGCAGCTAAGGCTTGGTACTGTGAGATGCCAGGGTAGGCCAGTGGTGAAGGTGCAGTCTAGTTGCAGTTGATGGCTAAGATATAAAGGATTCGTGTAAAGAAGGTGAGCTTTTTTCACTATGAAGAGAGCCTATGAGAGGCTATTGGTGAAGCCTTGTTGCATGAGAATTCCCCATAGTATTGACGATGCCAGTATCATGGAATGTCTACAAAGAACAGCAGCAGCAGTGGAGTGGAGTCTACCAGAGACTAGAGTGCTACAGAAGGCATGGCTGGAGAAGTGACTCAAAGCATTTGGATGAGCCCAGAAGATCATGTGTGAATCTTAGACATTGAAACTAGAAGCAGTAAAGATGAAGTTGACTTGGAGATCCCAACATTTTAAAGATGCCTAGTTCTGTGTAAATACAACTTGAAGATTATTTTCTATGAACCTTAGTTTATAGAACTGTAATCTAGTTCATGTGTGACATTCAGAGATAAAACAGCTCTTTACACATTGTCACAAATATAAAAATTATCATGTAAGAGTGATGTATTTGGGGGAATTCTTAAGGTTTATTCATCTCTAAATATCACTAATTTCTTAAGCTTATTTCAGAAAAGTCAGCACTTTCCTGTCTCCTAGTGTGAAGTTTACTGCAATTGGAGAGAAAATTTCATGTTTCTAGCACTCTCTGCAATCATCCCTCTATCTTCTTTTAGAATACCAGAAAGAAGATCCGAGTTTTTTCTGGTAATGATTTTTGCTACTGATGAGATCAACAGGAATCCTTATCTTTTACCGAACATGTCTTTGACATTCTCACACAGTAGTGGCATGTGTGATGTTACATTTGAAATTCTGGAAACAAACTACTTATCACAAAATAATTCTTGGCATTTAATTAATTATGAATGTGTAATACAAGAAAGCTGTCCTGTAGAACTTATAGGAGCATTATGGACAACATCCTTAAAAATGGCAATTGATTCTAGGATGCCAAAGGTGAGAATGTGTGATACTGGATGAATTAACATCTTTTTAATCTATTCATAGGTGCCTAGGGAGAAAACTTGCTTGGCATAGGTTTGTGTGTGTATTCTTTTTTATATGTTATCCATTTATTATAAAGGATTCAATAATCAGATTTTTGATGCATTGAGAAAACAGTTAAGTATGTTTTTATAACATGGTGACTTCTCAGGAATAGTCTAGAATCTAATAGGAATAATATGTGATATTTATAGTGTAATCTTACTATCCTCAATAGGAGTTCTGAAATGTGAGTAATGTTACTTGTATATAACTCCAAACTTTCTAACATTCATATTCCTTACAGGATGTTTCATCATCTTTCTATGTCATCTAGGTTTTCTTTGGACCATTTAATCCTAACTTGAGTGACCATGACCAGTTTCCCTATGTCTATCAAGTAGCAACAAAGGACACACATTTGTCTCATGCTATGGCATCCTTGATGCTTCATTTTAGGTGGACTTGGTTAGGACTTGTAATCTCAGATGATGACCAGGGCATTCAATTTCTCTCAGACTTGAGAGAAGAAATGCAAAGGCATGGGATCTGTTTAGCATTTGTGAATATGATCCCAGAAACCATGCAGATATACATGACAAGGGCTAAGATATATGATAAACAAATTATGGCATCATCAGCCAAGGTTGTTATCATTTATGGTGAAATGAACTCTACCCTAGAAGTCAGCTTTAGAAGATCGGCATATTTACGTGTTCAGAGAATCTGGATCACAACCTCACAATGGGATGTCATCACAAATAGAAAAGATTTCAGTCTTGATTTCTTCCATGGGACTGTCACTTTTGTACACCACAACAGTGATATTGCTAAATTTAGCAATTTTGTACGAATAAAAAACATTTCCAAATATCCAATAGACATTTCTCAGATTATGCAGAACTGGAATTATTTTAATTGTTCAATCTCTAAGAACAGCAATAGCAAGATGGATCATTTTCTATTCAACAACACAGAGGAATGGTTAGCACTGCACAAATTTGACATGTCCCTGAGTGAAGAAGGTTACAATTTGTATAATGCTGTGTATGCTGTGGCCCACACCTACCATGAACTCATTCTTCAAAAAGTAGAATCTCTGCAAACCGAAGAATCCAAACTAAAATTCAAGGCCTGTCAACAGGTAAAAATTTTACATTTCATTATGCTTAGATTTTTCAGTGTGATCTTTTAAGTGGCCCTCAGAAACTCACATATATTTGTTAGAGAGTATTGTATAAGTGGAAAGACTTGTACACTTTAAAACTCCCTGTAGTAACCATCCTCATATTTCGATTAAAATAGAATTTCAACCAAACATTGTCAAAAAAGATAAGGAAGGACACTTCATTCTTGTCAAAGGAAAAATCTACCAAGATGAACTTTCAATTCTGAAAATCTATGCCCCAAATGCAATGGCACCAACATTCATCAAACAACTTTACTAAAACTCAAAGCACACATTGCACCTCACACAATAATAGTGGGAGACTTAAACACTGCACTCTCATAAATGGACAGATAGTGGAAACAGAATTAAACAGAGACACAGTGAAACTAAGAGAAGTTATGAACCTAATGGATTTAACAAATAACTATAGAACATTTCATCACAAAACAAAAGAATATACATTCTTCTCAGCAACAGGCCTAGACAGATATAAGAAGATTGACATAATCCCATGTATCCCTTCAGATCACCAAAGACTAAGGCTGGTCTTCAATAATAATAAAAACAACAGAAAGCTGACGTACATGTGGAAACTGAAAAACTCTCTACTCAATGATAACTTAGTCAAGGAAGAAATAAAGGATGAAATTTAAGACCTTTTAGAATTTAATGAAATTGAAGAAACAACATTACCTCACTTTTGGGACACAAGGAAAGCAGGGCTAAGAGGAATACTCATAGCTCTAAGTGCCTACACAAAGAACCTGGAGAGAGCATACCCTAGAAGCTTGACAGCACACCTGTAAGCTCTAGAACAAAGAGAAGCAAATACACCCAAGAAATTTTGACAACAGGAAATAATCAAACTCAGAGCTGAAATCAACCATGTAGAAAGAAAAGGAATTATACAAAGAATCAACAGAACCAGGAGCTGGTTCTTTGAGAAAATCAAGAAGATATGTAAAACCTTAGTGACACAAACTAGAGGGCACAGAGACAGTATCCAAGATAATAAAATTAGGACTGAATAGGAAGACATAACAACAGAAACTGAGGAAATTCAAAAAATCATTCCAAAAGCCTATACTCAACAAAATTGGAAAATCTGGATGAAATGGACAATTTTCTAGACAGATATCAGGTATCAAAGTTAAATCAAGATCAAATAAACCACCTAACCAATCCTATATCAACTGCACATGTTCAATTCATATATGAACAACTGCAAATACATTATAAATTAAGAATAGGTGGTGGTGTCTTTCAAAGAACATTTTTCCGTTTTGTTGAACTTCAATATGATTACCATTCATGTTCTCTATATTGATGTTACATCGCCTGACAAAGAAATTGATGATGCAAAACAAAAATATCTACATAAATGCATTATTAAGAAAATAAAAGTAATTAAGTCATGATAGAATACTGTTTTGAGCAGCTACTCATGTAGCCTTAGCTGATATTTATAACTACCTTCCTCTAGTTCTCATTTTGTACTTCCTTTATCCTCCTCTACTATTCCCTCATCAAATTGTAAACCTTTTCCTAGAATAGTGACCCATACTTTTATTTCTGATATATCTGTGCCCATGTCAGCCTGTCTGGATTAGGCTGTTGCATTTTCCAGTATAGTTTAATGAAAAACTTTGTAGAACCGATAGATACCCTAAAGGATCTCCTGCACTCCAGATATAAGTTGTGTAACATACTTTGTGGACCCACTGTCATACTTCCCTGACTTTGAAGTAAGTTTGTTGGTAAGATGCAATAGTGTGTTGAATACCATGATAGTGAATAACAGAGTCTCCAATTGCATGTAAGGCATTCTGTAATATTGTGGTTTTGGGAGAAACATTTATATGAAGGAAATATAACTCCACAGACAGAAATATATCTGCTCCAGTAAGGATGAAGCATTATCCTTTTAGAGAGGCAGGAGTCCAATGTAGTCAACCTGCAGCCAAGTCAAGGCAGGTAAACCTGGGGAATGATGACATGTGAGTGGCAAAGTCTTGGTCTCTCCTGTTGATAGATCTGTGCAGTGAGCCTTCCAGCCTGGAGAGGATAGTGGCGGGGCACAGAGTAGGACTCTGGTGATGGCTTTAAAGTCTGAGGGTCTCAGATCTTTCTGGCTCTCTGACCTGTACTGAAATGCTGATGATAACTTCTAAAAAGTCCTAAAAACTTCTTCTGAGGGTAAAAGATTGCAGGCTTAGGTGATTAACACCTGTAGCCTAACAGCAGAGGATTAGGCAAAGTGGCCTTTGTTCTATTTCAGCCAGAATTGCTGGGCCCTGACTTATGCCTGCTAGTCTGAGGTCCCAGGAAGAAAAAGCACTTAGAGAAGTTATTATGGAGTTTATTACTAAGTGTAAAAAGTTTCCTATGAAAGCTTTCTAAGGGGAAAAGTAGAAAAGTCCTAAGTGGGGAAAAGGAAAACATTCTAACAAAGGAAAAATTCTAAGTGGAAAAATTCTAAGCAGGGGAAAAGGAAAGGAAGGGATGAACGGCTCCTAAGGAACCTCTACACCTATTACTACTCTACTACTTTGTCTTTTTCTTCAGTACTTATACATCTTTCAGAGTACATGATCACATGTTACAAAGTTCATCACAAGTTCAGACCAAAATTCAAATCATAATTTGAAATAGAAGTTTACAACAGAGAATGTTTATACATGCATATCCATTAGGAGAAATTATCTGGCTAAACACTCATCACCTGTCTAGCTCTACAGGTTCACTGAAGGTTTAAAACTATAACTAAGAAATTAGGGAAGTTTTGTAAAGATAAACCCAGGCAATAGTTTCTCTTCTGTCCTAGCACCTACAATAGATTGTGAGTTCCCTTTTAGTGACCTTTGGTTAATTGTTTTACAACCTTATTGGAATGTGCTCTGAGCAGGAGAGAGTATGGTTACTATCTAAGGGCAATTAACTGATGACACTCAGGTACTGGCAGAGTTCTCATTGCAGTTTTGACTATCAGAAAAGGACCTAATAGCAGTCCCACTATCTAAGAGCTTAATAAGCACAGAAGTAACTTTAGGAATTCCTATGGAATCATCGTTAAGACTTAAGAATTCATCTACTTGTCTATATACCATCACTACAGGATAGTATATCTTCATAGATTTGCAGAGATCTGTTCCCAAGAGGTGAACTATTGCTTAGAGATTGTTATCTATGTTTAATAATAACAAGGAAAGCATATCAATAGCAGGAATCTTTCCTAAAATGAATTCTCTTTTGGCCTTCCCTAATAAGAGAGAAACTGTAGCAGATTATATAATAATCTGAAGCACACCATCTCAGGAAGATCACCTGCTAGTATTCACTTGTCCTGTTATGGCTCCTGACATGATATATTTATATGAGCACATCAGGTAGAGATTCCAGATTAAGTGAGGAGTGGAAAACCAGATGTCTTAGGTTCTTTAGGGCAAGACCTGGCATCCCCACTCACATGAAGATCAGGTGACCATAGATTCTTTTTATCCTGATTTTCCAGCACCAAGGTGGAGTTGCACAAGGTTTCTTGTCCCACACATTGACTCTCTGATTCACTGTCACTTTCAGTAATGAGATTCTTTCTAAGGATCTTCACAAGAACAAAGCACTGGAAGAAACTCCTCTTCAGTATGCTATGAGATCGCCAAGAGTAAAAGACCAGCATTAACTAACCCTCATAATATTGTAGATGCTAGACACATTCAAGCTGATGCATGTTAACCCTGATGCAGGCTCTATCCACTCCCCCTACTAGTAAGGTTCCTCTCAACATTGCTGTCTCAGATGTTCACCTTTCTCTTACCCACATTCACAATAAGGAGGGTTTTCTGAATTGTATATATCATCTGATGGGCCTAATCTGCATTGTTATCCTAGATGTGAGGTGACAAATCTGTTTCAAACTGACAATCAGTGATCCTGTGGCTGGTTCCTGAACTCACCAGAGCCTTGTATGAATGTGTGGCACCTTAAGACAATTAGTATGCCTGCCTCATGTACTGGTCACTAGAAGTTTACAGAATTTTCCATCTTTGATTGGGAATGATCTAGCACACTTGGTTGGAAGGACAAAATTCAACTGTTGTGTGGGCAGGAGAGATGTGTTCTCCGTTAACAAAATTTGTTGCAGTCTCACAGTACTCACATAACAGCTTCAAACCTGGTTAACTCAAATTCTGGTGGAATCAGTTGCCTGCTTTTCGTCTATGTGGGATTTGTATGTGTGTGGTACAAAGACATTCAGCAGGCCAAACACCCACATGTCATTAATTTTTCTTAATCAATAAATGTTAGAATTTTAATTGTTATGTTCTATATAAGTGTTTATTTTATTCACCTTTCCAGTGTAGATTTTATCATGTATAGTCCTCTTTATAGGATGTTTTTCTCTTGCATTCTTATTTAATTTAAAAAGACATTGACAGGAATGTTCATTTGTAGAGTTTTGTTTAATGTGGGTGAAGACCTGATCTGATTCATAAGTATTGTACAATTAGACTTAGTGCCCATGTTATAACCCCAGCACCCAGGAGTTGGAGCAGAAAGAAAACATTGAAGAATATCTTCAGGCAGGACACAATTAGTTTGAGATCATCCTGCATCACAGTTTATAACTAAATACATATAGTGAGAACAGCACATAGGCCTTTCCTAGCATCAAATAGTAACACTTGTCAGATGGCTTCTCAATAGTTTTCCAGGGACTTCCCTAGTAATTGATGTCCTTCATAGTCTATGGTACTCTTCTTTCTTTTCGGTCTGAACTCACTGTGAATATTGTATGATGAAAGTGGATTTTAAATATCCTAAACTTTGTGTTGTTAACCTAAACTTTTTATACCTATGTTGATTTAAATCAAATTTCCCCTACTCTGTAAATTCTGAAGGCTTCTTTAACTTACACAAAAAGAGAGACCATCTTTTGAAGTTGTGATTTAGAGCACATCTCATGCCGGTTTCAGTAGAAAGTAGGTAAAGCACTTGACTGACAAGAAAGTTCCTGATGTGGCAGGAACTTTTGTGTTTGTCTGTGTTTTGTGTATGTCTGTGTTTACTCTCTCTCTCTCTCTCTCTCTCTCTCTCTCTCTCTCTCTCTCTCTCTCTCTCTCTGTGTGTGTGTGTGTGTGCTTGTGTGTATGTGTGCGTGCATGTGTGTGTATGTACTTGAGGATGCCTGTGTTGGGAATTTTATAGTCTTGTTTACATGGTGTGAGAGACCAAGTTATATCAAAGGGAAAGATATAGCATATCCATAGAGGATGATTTGCATAATGGTGTCTCTCATTCCTGAGCATGCTCAATGAATCTGTATATAATCACATAACTCACACAGAATGCTAGTTCCAATCAGCATCTTAGGTTTTCTTCAAGAATCCTTTTAATGGAATTCAGATCCTCTGGTTTGCATGGCCAGCACAAGTATCTGAACAACCTTCCTTAACTCATTTGAAGAAATGGTTGTATGACAATGTGTCTTACATTCCTGTATTTAGTCTTTCCCATTCTTTTTTTTCTTTTTTCTTTCTTTCTTTCTTTTTTTTTGTTTATTTGTTTTTTGAGACAGGATTTCTCTGTGGAGCCCTGGCTGTCCTGGAGCTCACTTTGTAGACCAGGCTGGTTTTGAACTCAGAAATCTGCCTGCCTCTGCCTCCCAAGTGCTGGGATTAAAGGTGTGTGCCACCACTGCCAGCATCTTTCCCATTCTTACATTTCTCACAAATGCTCCGTGAATCCAACACTCTTGATGCAGTGGCAAGTGAATAGGAGTGGGCTGGCACACTAGTCAGCCTTGAGAGCATATATGTATTCTTTGGTGTTTGTAAAATGGATTATCCTACATTTTCATACTGACCAAAGCAGTGATATAAAAGTGCAGCAGTTATGGTGCCTCAGAGAAGAGTCCTCTAAAGAGCCAAAATAAAACTAAAGTGAAGACAAGGGTTCTGAAAATAAGAGAGTCATCGAAGATGTCATGGAAGGATTTTGTTGTGAGTGGGGAAACATCCACAAAAGTCAGACTGTTAGGACTATTATAACTTCTACTCATTATATTAGTAAGTACTTATTTCTTCAATATTGTAGTATATACTGATGATCAGCTGTAATTTCCTGTAACATGAAATCGACCAGCCTTTGCTTTTTCCCTTGGCTGACAGCCTTTATTGGGACATTCTGTAAAATATCCTTTCTATATGTATAGAGAGATTCATTCTCTCTATGATTTGAGATATGTTCATCTAGCGAACCTGTTCTAATACAAGTGTGGTTTTTCTCTGCTTCATCACTGATGAAGATGTGCTGGTTCACAATAGTGCTCAACAGTGTTTCCCTTATGTTTCTGGCTTTTCTACCAGGGTCCTTTCATACCAACTGTCTGTTGAAAGGGAGTTGCAGTTTCCCTGAGCCCACAGTGAAGGCACAAAACAAAAATTTTTAGTTTCCTAAAATCCTACTTGAATGTTAATAGACTTCCACTCTCCCATTTCTGGGTCAGATTGATACCTCCTCCACTGCACCTATGAAAACTATTCACCTTGATTTCAGGAAGAAAGCAAGTGCTGTGAGGAGAGCTCAGGCAAGGTCTGAAGTCAGGTCCTGGTAAGTGCAGGATCAGTGTTCACAGAGGGGGGTTGGAATAAGTATCTGAATAGCCTGAGCTGGATTGGTAAATTCTCCCCCAGGGCTGGGTGAGGTGAGATTCCTCTTGGAGGAGAGGCACAAATGCCAATGAGGTGCAAACCACTCAGGAGATCTGGAAAGGTGTGACCTAGACCAGAAGCACACTTTAACCTTGAGGAAAATTCACTGGCCAATCAGGCCTCCAGGTGGATCTTCCAGTCAGACAAAGAGGTGGGATCTTCCGGTTCCTCTCTGCAAGTTTCCTGCAACTGTGTAGGCTTGGGTGGTTCTCTGCTTCCTGCCCTGAGCTGTGCTGTTGGGTGCTGTGAGAAGACCCCAGGGAAGCTCTAAAATTGAGGCATGGTGAGCACATGAAAAAAAAATGCCCACAATGGGGAGGAGCAGGTGGTTGAGCAGTGGGAGCTGGTTTGGTGGGTCCGATCTGGGGCTGGAGGGAAACCATCAGCCAGATGTGACCACCCATGTGGTCCCTTGTGGTGCTCCTCACTTGCCAAATCAGGTGGTGACCTATGAATAACTTCACTACCATGGCTGATTCTGAATTGGCCCAAAACATTTGGATCATTGGCTTGCTTGGAGAAACATTGGTGTTTTCTTTAAGTCTGCAGCGCGTTTGTCTAAACACTTTTTCTTTTATAGTATACATTAAGAAGACAGGTATATATCTAATAGATCTGCTTTTACATGTTACTTGTTTTTGTTTTGTTTAGTTTTTGTCAACTTTTTTGTTGCAGTTCTTTATAGTTCTTTATATGTTTAGTGTTTTGATTGTTATGCAGCAAAGGGACTTTTTTTGTCTAATCTATTTGGTATTTTCAATCCTTCTTTACCTTAGTAGACATCTTTTTCTTTAGTTTAGGAAAATTTTCATTTATGAGTTCATTGAAAATATATTGTAGACTTTCAATCTGATATATTCTTCTCTTCCAATCATCTGTAGTTTTTTCTTTCTCATATGTTGCAGTGTCCCTAATTGCTTATTTCCACAATACTGTTACACTCAACATTTTTGTTTTTGACCAATATGTCCATTTTTCTATTTATATGCCCTTCCTGTTCTGTGGGTGAACCTTGCCCCTGTAGTTGTCAGTGTACAAACAATTTCAGTTGCCTGCCTTCAGGGACTTAGCAAATGCTTAAGTCCTTCCCTGTCTCCGCCACCTGCTGCTGTTGTCAGGTGTGCTTTGCATTCAGGGACCACCAGCTACAGCCACTCTCTATGTTTGTTCCCTGTCTCTGTTCTCTGCATATGCCTCTTTTATTCTATGTCTCTACCTTCATCACTCTCTCTCTCTGCTCCCTGTATATCTGTCTGTGTGTAGGTCTTCTTGTGTACCTCTATCCCTTCCCCAGGTTCTCACTCCTCTCCCTTCCCCCCAACAAGCTCTTTTACAAAATATCTGTTACGTGTTTTGATTTCTAATGACCTGCTGTGAGAGGATAGCTTTTATTTCTTGATGACATATTTTCCTTGCTGTTATTTATTATATTCCTATGCTGGTATCTAGGTATCTGGGTTTGAGGTGATGATTGGTCTAGGTACTGGTTTCTGTGTTTGTCTTGTTTGTTTTAAAGTTTTATTCCTGGGTTACTATACGATTTTTGGATTTTGAGAGAGTGTGAGCTTTTGGGCCAATATCCAATTGTCGTTGAGTACATACCATGTGTGTTCTTCTGTGGTAGGGTCACCTCCCTCAGGTTGGTATTTTCTAGTTCCATACATTTACCAAAGAATTTCTTGAATTCATTGTTTTTAAAAGCTGTATAATATTTGAGTTTGTTGGTCTTACTGTGCAGTTCCTATCCTCTTGAGGACCTTCAATCCTTCCCCTAACTCTTCGGCAATAGTCCCTACATCCATTCAATGTTTAACTGTGGTTTTCTGCAGCTGTTTCAGTCAGCTGCTGGGTGGAGCCTCTCAATGGACAATTATGCAAGGTTCCTGTGTGGGAGGATAACAGAGTGTCCTTAATAATGTTATGGATTAAAGCTTGCCAGTAAGGTGGGTCTCTATTTGGGCAAGTTTTCATTGGCCATTCCCTCAATCTCTGCTATAGCCATACCCTGCATTTCTTTAGATAGGACAAATTTTGTTCTGTGTGTCAACTGTGTTGTTATTGAATTTGATCCTTCAGCTTTGTTCTCATGATCCCACACGTTCACCATTTGGTCTCTGTCCCTAAATCACATAAGATACTGTATAAATATTTGTTATTAAGTGTTAATTTATTTTGCAAGCCTGTTGGTTTTATATTTTTAACTTTATTATTTTTGTCTTTCCAGGACAAAGTTTTTCTCTGAAGCCCTATCTATCCTCATAGTAGATATACAATCCACACAAGCCACCTGACATGTTATTGTAAAATAAGTACAGGCTTCTGTGCTGCTCTTCATCAACTTCTTTAATTTTGAAATTTGTCCAAATATGTAGGTTATATTCTATTTCTAAGTATGGCATATGCTCATGATATCAATACTACCTGTGGCTTCAGAGTCATTGGATTCCAGGTGTATGATGTTCTGCCTTACTCCAGTGTTTCTCCTGAAATTTTTGGACAAATAGGAGTATTTTACCTGTGTGGATGAATATGATTATCATATGTGCCTGTTCTTTATTTTTGCCAGAATGTGGCCTCAGAACTCTTGATGTTAAGGGTAGTCGTTAGTCCCCATGTAGATATTTGAAATTGACCACCATTATGTGGAAGACCAGCCAGAGCTTTCCACTTCTGAGTTATCTCATTCTCCTGCCCTATGTTTCTTGTTTATGATCAACATTTATATTACTAATATCTTTATTTGTCCATTTGAATCTGTTTAAACATTCATTCCATTTTAGTAAAATTTTATTAATGTTGCATTTTAAACTGGTACACTTTACATTTCTCTAAGATGAATGCAGAACTGCTTTGAATGTCTAATTCTTTGTAGGAACTTCAGTAAAGAACTATGAGTTCTCTCTATCATTTCTGTTTTCTTGGTTGATTTTTCAGGGGCATGAGTGACTTAATATGTAACTTCTGCTGTCCTGGAACTTGTTGCATTGACCATGATGGCATCAAGCGCAAGGACATACAGCTGCCTGTGCCTCTGAGATTAAAGACATGAGCAAAACCACCAAGGTTGTCCAGCATTTATGTAGTTACTAATTGTTTATACAATTTCTTTAATGTGTGCTCAGTGCTGTTGGTCTGTTTCCCTCTTCATCTCCCTCTCAATTGGCATTTCTCTTGCAAAGCTATATCCTATTCAGTGGGTTCAGAAGTGTCACATGCAATACTCATAACACAATTTCCTTTTAAAATGACATGGTGATTAGATTATAACTTCTGTGTCCAAGAAATAAATGATGGTATCACTAGAAATATATGATTATATTGTCTAGGAAGCATACCCTTATTTACATGATGTCAGTATCATGCTTTGTGTTGTACACATATTTTAGGATGCAATGAATTTTGATGACGTGCACGTCAACTTCACTAAAGACGAGTGGGAAATGCTGGATCCTTCCCAGAAGAATCTCTACAAAGATGTGATGCTGGAGACCTACTGGAACCTCACTTATATAGGTAAGACTATGAATTTTCTTTTGTTTTTCAAAGTACGGGGACAAATATTTCTTGATTATTGATGACACTCTGTTATTTGAATTGAGAACATGGAAGATTAAGTAAAATAAGTCAGAGTCAGTGTTGTGAAAATCCACAGTAAGTTGACTTTTGCCTAATTTCCAATACTATATCATTCATTTTCTCATACTGTGTTTTAGGGTAAATTGGGAAGACCACCATATGGAAACAATTTCAAAATTCTAGAAGGTACAAAAGGTAATGTTAATGTGCAAACTGAAACATATATGCCTCTGAGACAATTTTAATATGTCCTGGAAAGTGTAAAGTAAAGGAAATATGTAAAATATCAGTCCTTTAAGTATAGCTATGATTAAAATATTCTCACAAAGCCATGGGCCTTAATGTCAGTTATCTGATTTGTGTTTGCAAGGCATTCCTCTAAGGAAGGAGACATAGAAACAATGTCTTAAGAGATGCCTTTATTTGATTTGTAACTCCATTAGAGCTAAGCTGTGGAACTACTAATCTGATCAGTCTCATAATATTTAGATGTTGCACATTGAATAGTGATAAACATATATCCAAAGCCATGCAATAAGTAAATAGTCTGTGGTAAATTCAGTGATACTCATATTTTTGTAGTGACATTGTTAAGTTTACTGAGAGGTCAGTTTATGAGAGTCAAGAATGTTGCCTTGGAGAAACCTCAATCCACATACAGTATGTCTAGAAGAAATGAAAAGTCAAATGATGTTAATTCAATGTGGAAAGCTTTCATTTCTTCTTTTTATGTGTATATCAAGTGTCAGAAACAAAAAACTATGTGCGCATAGGAATATTTAAAGGAGCAACATCCCTATCTTTACTCCAGAACAGTGAGAAGATATGTAGTATTTTGCCTTTGACAGATTTTCTAAATATAGTAGAAGATTGTAATTAATTGGTTTCCTGACTTTACAGGGAACATCCCCATAGTCACACTGCAGAATATCCCCTTGGGTACTAGAATTGTGTAAATTTTTGTTTTTCCAGGTTCACAGTGCTAATGTGGGATGATTCACACTAGAGAAAATTTATGAATATAATCAGTGTAATAAAGGTCTCCTTTTTGCATTTTCCTTCAGATACATGAAACACATCATATAGAAATCTCATAGAGACAAAGGATGTTATACCTGTGAGCCATGTAGTAAATATTCCTGTCATCACAGGTGTTTTCAAAGAGGCATCAAGCCAGAGTTGGGGAGAACACTATGAACATATGAAGTGGTAAAATCTTAAGATATGGTTCTTCTTTACTATTAAACCAAAATGTAAAATTTATTCATATTGACCAAAAGATTGATCAGGGTAATGAAAGTGGTAAAGCTTTCACTTGTGCCAATTATCATTGCAGGCATGTAAGAAGTCATAGCAGGATGAAACCATATGAATGTAATCAGTGTGGTAAAGCCTTTACAAGTCCCAGTCATCTCCAATATCATAAAAGAACACATACTGGAGAGAAACCTTATGAATGTAATCATCGTGGTAAAGCCTTTGCAAGACCCAGTCATCTCCAATGTCATAAAAGAACACATACTGGAGAGAAACCTTATGAATGTAATCATTGTGGTAAAGCCTTTGCAATACAGAGTAATCTCCAATGTCATAAAAGAACACATACTGGAGAGAAACCTTATGAATGTAATCAATGTGGTAAAGCCTTTTCAGATCAGAGTACTCTCAAAAGTCATAAAAGAACACATACTGGAGAGAAACCTTATGAATGTAATCACTGTGGTAAAGCCTTTTCAGATCAGAGTACTCTCAAAAGTCATAAAAGAACACATACTGGAGAGAAACCATATGAATGTAATCAATGTAGTAAAGCCTTTTCACGTCACAGAAATCTCCAACATCATAAAAGAACACATACTGGAGAGAAACCTTATGAATGTAATAAATGTGGTAAAGCCTTTTCAGAACACAGTACTCTCAAAATTCATAAAATAATACATACTGGAGAGAAACCTTATGAATGTAATCAATGTGGTAAAGTCTTTTCACAACAGAGTAATCTACAATGTCATAAAAGAACACATACTG
>NW_021626831.1:0-7373 GCF_004785775.1 Grammomys surdaster
CTGGAGAGAAACCTTATGAATGTAATCAATGTGGTAAAGCCTTTTCAGATCAGAGTATTCTCAAAAGACATAAAAGAACACATACTGGACAGAAACCTTATGAATGTAATCATTGTGGTAAAGCCTTTGCAATACAGAGTAATCTCCAATGTCATAAAAGAACACATACTGGAGAGAAACCTTATGAATGTAATCAATGTGGTAAAGCCTTTGCAATACAGAGTTATCTTCAAAAACATAAAAGAAGACATACTGGAGAGAAACCTTATGAATGTAATCACTGTGGTAAAGCCTTTTCAGATCAGAGTATTCTCAAAAGTCATAAAAGAACACATACTGGAGAGAAACCTTATGAATGTAATCATTGTGGTAAAGCCTTTGCAAGACACAGTCATCTCCAATATCATAAAAGAACACATACTGGAGAGAAACCTTATGAATGTAATCATTGTGGTAAAGCCTTTGCAATACAGAGTAATCTCCAATGTCATAAAAGAACACATAGTGGAGAGAAACCTTATGAATGTAATCAATGTGGTAAAGCCTTTGCAATACAGAGTTATCTTCAAAAACATAAAAGAAGACATACTGGAGAGAAACCTTATGAATGTAATCACTGTGGTAAAGCATTTTCAGATCAGAGTATTCTCAAAAGTCATAAAAGAACACATACTGGAGAGAAACCTTATGAATGTAATCAATGTGGTAAAGTCTTTTCACAACAGAGTAATCTCCAATATCATAAAAGAACACATACTGGAGAGAAACCTTATGAATTTATTCAATGTAGTTAAGCCTTTTCACGTCAGAGTGATCTCCAACATCATAAAAGAACACATACTGGAGAGAAACCTCATGCATACTCAATGAGGTAAAGCATTTTCACAACAGCATACTCTACAATATCATAAAAGGAAACATAGTGCAAATAACCCTTAAGAATGTAATTAACGTGATAAAACCTACTTAGAAGGGAGATGTCTCCAAAACTGTAGAAGACCACATACTGGAGAGAAATCTTACTAATATAATCCATGTGACAAAAGGCTTTTTACAAAGTTAATTTCTGCAAAAGTATAAGAGAGCCTATGTTGGAGAAGAACTATGAATGTAATTGTACTGGCTGGTTTTGTGTGGAACTTGACACGGGCTGGAGTTATCACAGAGAAAGGAGCTCCATTTGAGGAAATGCCTCCATGAGATTCAGCTGTATAGCATTTTATGAATTAGTGATAATTTGAGAGGGCCCACTGTGGGTCTCATCATTCTTGGGATGGTAGTCTTGGGTTCTATGGGACTTTGTTATTTTCCAAGAAATACAACTTCAGCATTCCAGGAAGTTACCTGTTCCCTGGGCAGGTGAATCATATAGGTTAATTTTGGGGATTATGCAACCTTGATCTGTTGACATCATATTCTCTTCGCCTATACACATTGTTCCTCTAATAAGGAGTGTGATGTCAAGCCAGGGGAAGCAAACCAGTAAATAACATCCTTCCATGGCCTCTGGCTCAGCTTCTGCTTTTTGACTTGCTTAATTCCAGTCCTGAATTTCTTTGGTGAGGAACAGCAACTTGGAAGTGTAAGCTCATTAAACCCTTCCCTCCCAACTTCCTTATAGTGCATGATATTTGTAGAAGAATAGAAACCCTGACTAAGACAGTATTCAGTGTGTTAAAGCTTTTGCACTTCCTACTTCTTTCCAAAACATAAAAGACCCACACTGGAAAAAAAACTCTCAAATGCAATCAATGAGTTAAAGACTTTTCACAACCTTGTAGTCTCTATTATTATAAAACAGCACATAATAGAGAGAAATCTTATGAATGTAATCAGTGTTCTAAAGCATTTGCAAGTCATGGTCATCTGCAGTCTTATAAAAGATCCATACAATAGATAAGTCACATGAATCTATCGATGTGGTTCAGCCTTTGCATATCATTGTTCTTTACAGACACAAAATAATCACTCTGGAGAGAACCCCTGTTAATGTAATCACAGTGGTAAAACCTTGTGAATTCACTGTCATCTGCAAACACATAATAGAACACATTCAAGAGAGCAACCTTCTCAAAGTAATTAGTGTATTAAGCTCTTGGGAGTTACAGTTATCCCCCAGTACATAAAACAACACATAATGTAGAGAAACTGCATGAATGTCATGAATGAGGTAAAGCCTTTCCAAGACAGTCATCTCTGAATACACAAAAGAAAATGTGCAGGAGAGAAACCTCATGAATTTAGTCAATGTTAGAAAGCATTTGCATATCACAGTTTTCTCCAAACACATGAAGGCGCACATGGTGGAGAGAGGCCCTATGAGTGTAATGCATGTGGTGTCACCGTCTTCTCCAAATACTTCAAGGAATACACACTTTGGAGAAATCTTATGAATGAAATGAGCATGGAAAAGCCTGTTTATATCACTATAGTTTCCAAAGACATAAAAGAACACATATTGGAGAGAAACTTTTTGAATGTACTCAAGTTGGAAAATCCTTTACATACCACAGTATTCTCTGAATACCAAAATGAACACATACTAGAGAGAAAACTTCTGAAAATAATCAAAGTGTTAAAGTCCCTGCATGTCGTAATCGTATTTAAATGCATGAAGGAATTCATAGTAGAAATGAACTGCTGTGATTTGAATATGCTTGGGCCAAAGAATCAGCAATATTAAGATATTCAACATTGTTGGAATTGATAGTACTGTCTTGAAGGAAGTGAATTCCTGATGGTGGTCTTTGGAGATCTGACCAGGATAAAACAGACACTCCTACTGTTTGGCTGGAAGACTGTCTCTTCCTGGTTGCCTTCTCATGAAGATACAGAACTCTGACCTCCATCTCCAGCGTCATGGCTGCCTGCATGCTCCTATTCTTCCTGCTATGATGGTAACTGACTCAACATTTGAAACTGTAAGCCAGGCCTAATGAAATACTTGCCTCTAAAACAGTTTCCTTGGTCACAGTGCCTCTTCTTAGCAATGGAAATTCTATCTAAGACAGAACTTGGTACCCCAGACACAAGTATTGCTATGATAGGATTGACTATGTTTTTGTTTGGAGCAATGTGGATTTTTAGACTTTGGATTGCTACATGTATTAAGTGGAACTTAATGGTCCATTCTAGTAGGAATATGAAACACACACATATGTACTAAGAGTGATTTGACTTTTGTATATAGTTTTAATGATTTATGCTTAAGAATGTTGCTACCTTTTCCCCATGTCTGAAGAATGTCCTTGAGGCTAAGGTAAGGAGGTTTATGTTGATTGCATTGATAAATAAAGTCTCAGGAAAGCCAAGTATAGCCTTTGGCCTGTGTTTACTCTCATGGTGATTGTGTTGATTATGCTTAGTAATCTTAGAAAGGAAAAATATAAAATGTTAGGTTCAAAGAGAAATGGGTCACCAGGAAGTTGAATGAAGGTAAATACTTTGATGAAAGATATCTGATGGTATTAAAGAAATGGTGATGTTATGGGAAGGTTCCATCCACCTAAACATATGGATGTGAAGTTGTATGAAGGAGAACTGTATCATGATAAGCACTATTATTACCCAGTTATTGTTTCCATGTGGGCATAAGGAGATACAAGTATCTGTCAAATTGACAAAGGATGGATAGTCATTACTTTTCTGTGTTTTCAATTTAAGATCTAAAAGGAAATATTTAGATTCAGGCATAGTGATACATGCCTTAAATCCCAGGAGAAGAGAGTCAGCAGATTTCTGGTTCAAGTCATCCTGGTCCAGAACAAGATTTAGGTAAAGAAATCATTAGACAAAGTGTCACACACAAACCTTTTATCCCAATATTCAGGAGACAGAGCCCTGCATACCTCTGAGTTCTAGGTTAAACTACAGAGTAAGTTCCAATACCACCAAGCTTAGTCAGTGAAGTTGTTGAAAATTAGAAAGCTGGTGATAATGTAATAGAAGGGCCATGTTCCAGCCCCAGAAAGCAGCAGAACTCAGCAGCTTTGTCCATGTGCCTCTGGCTTTAGAGGCAAGACTAGAAGGGAGTACTGACACAGTTGATACTGGTTAGCTATAGTTAAAAAAGTTTTCAGTGTTGAAGAGGAACCATCATCACTGAGGTGAAATCTTATGGGAGTGTTTTCTGAGAGGACAATGAAGCTGTGTTCCAGAGATAGTCAAGGTTGTACCTTATGGTACAGATGGTTTTGGTCATGTGTAAATATCACTAACATAGCACCATTTTTAAGGCATGAATGTGTTATGGAGAACAGCTAAGGCTTGGCCCCATGAAGGGAGTGTATGAGAGGAAAGCAGTGAAGTGTAGTTGCAGCAGGAGGACCCAGCATATTGAAGATGTCAGTGCCATGGGCTGAGTAGAAAGACGAGCAGCAGCAGCTGCAGCAGACTGGAGTCAACCAGAACCTAGAGTGCTATAGAGGGAAGAGTTGTAGAAATGACCCACTGTCTTTTATGATGTGCAGAAGATCATATGTGGATCCAAGATACGGGGAACATAAAGCAATGATATTTAAGTTACCTTCAGGATCCCAAGATTTTGAGGTGACAGAGCTGTGGGGCACCTGCTCAGTAAAACTGCTTTCAGGGAGTAAAACCAGCCAAAGAGAAAGAATTGTTCTATAGTGAGTGAAGAAAGCAGAAAGGAGTCAGAGATCTGAAGAACGCTTTGACACCAGGCAAGGAGATGCAGATTTTGGAGATTGCCCTGCTCGCTTTTGGTAATCTTTTGGTACAGTGTTTCCTTACAAGGGCATTTAGGAATGATGAAGTATATTTCCCGTGAATTTGAACCTATGTTATGTGGTATTTGTTTTGAAAATACAGGGGATTACAGTTACATGATTAGATGAATCTCTGAAGAGACTTTGAACTTTGGACTTTTAACATTTTTGGACTTTTTAATTTGAACCTCATATATTTTGCATTATGCTACTTTAAAATATGGTCACCATATATTCATGTGTTTGATCAAGCATATGGGGACCAGGAAGTGGAATGTGGCAATTTAAATAAAGGAATGATATTTTACACTCCTGCTTTTCTTTTATTTTTAATTTTTTATTTGATATTTTATTAAGAATTCAGTTGTAATCCCCTAACCCAATCTCCCCACTGCAGGAACCCCCTATAGCACCCCCACTCCTCCTGCTTCTATGAGGATATGCCCCCAGCTACCCTCCCCCTTCCACCTCCACACCCAGGATTTACCCCACATCCAGCCTTCACTGGACCAAGGACTTCCTCACCCACCTATGCCTGACAATGTCATCCTCTCCTACACATACAGCTGGGGCCATGGGTCCCTTCCTGTTTGCTCTCAGGTTTGTGGTTTAGACCAGGATAGAACTGGTTGGTTGGTATTGTTGCTCTCCCCATGGAGCCATAAAACCTTTCAGCTTCTTTTCTTCCAATTGAGTTACCCTGTCCAGACTCAGTATGAGGTCTATTGCCTTTTGTGTCTTTGGTCTTATTTGGCTGTCTCCTCTTGGAGGTATGTTCTTTTCTGAAGAGGAAATGGAGCAGGGAGAGTGGATCTGGTGAAGCGGGAAAGTAGGCTAGACTTATGAGGATTACCTGGAGCAAAAACAGTAGTCTGAATACATTGTGTGAGAGAAGAATTTAGTCCAGTTTAAATACGTTAATTCAATTTTCCTAATTGTAAATGCAAAGGAGGGAAGCAATAATGAAGATAGTGACACAAAATAGGGAAGACCAGGAAGGAATGACTTTGACAGATCCAGTTCTCATTCTGTCTGTTTAGAAAGTGAGGATCACCCAGGAGTTTATAGTAAGCTCATTCTTGGGCCCTGTCTACATCTGTTAAATCAAGTTTGCTCTCAGCAATGTGAAATCTGTATCATGCAGGAAACAATCCCAGGTCATTTTCTTGTATGAGGTCTCATGATTTTGGATTGTGGAATTACAGACTTTCCTGCTTGTTTAATTCCAAAAGATTAGCTTTGCTTCTCTTTAAGGAAAACTAAAGTTTAAACAAGTATAAAAATAAATTAAACTGCATATGTAATATCATACAGTATGTCTAAATTTATTTTATGTTATGTTAAACATATACAAACTGATATGTAAAAATGCTAAATGTCTAAACACATTCTTCAAAACAAGAATCAAAGTGTCACCTTCTCAGTTTGGCTTTTGATCCAAAAATAAATAAATAAATAATTATGACTATTACTGTTAGTAATCTAACAGTGGGTAACCCTGCCGACTATAAAAGGGGCTGCTTGCCCCCTCCTCTCTCTCTCAGCTTCTCAACCCAGCACCTGCAGGTTGTCTCCCCTTCCCCCCTTCTCTTCCCCCTCTCTCCACGTGGTCATGGCCAGCCTCTACTCCTCACTACTTCTCTCTCTTCCTCTTCTCTTCACTCACCATCTTCCCGTTCCTCTCTCCCACTCCCTTCTCCAAATAAATCCCTTCCCTTGGAACTGGATCGGATCGGCTTTGGTGTTGTCTGTCCAAACTGTGCTCAAATTCTAACAATTACAAAGACTATTACATTTGGATTCAACTATAATTTATTATCAATCTTTAAATTCATACAAAACTAGTCAGTCTGTTTCTTAATGCCATTTTTGCTTTTTCATGCAATATGATTCACTGGCAGAAAGCTCTCAGACCATCAAAATAAAGCAACTCTCGGTATTTTTAGTGTATCCTCCTGATAACCACAGCCCCATATGGCAGAAAGAATTGGGTTTTCGGATATAAAATGTCATGAAGGCCCTGCCCCAGACCATTACCAGCTCTCCCAAGGATATTCCTGGCTTTAGAAAAGGAGCTGTATGTGATTGTCAATACATTGTGGCCTTAGGAAAAGCTCTCAAGTCCTAGGCCCCAGGCTTTTATTGGCTCTGCCAAGTATGTTCCTAGGTTTGAGAATGAGGTATGTCATTCTCCATATATGAGGGCCTCATGGAAAGATGGAAAGACTTGCTTGATAAAGCTAGCCCTCCATACAACAGTGTTTCCAGTCTCTCTCTCTCTCTCTCTCTCTCTCTCTCTCTCTCTCTCTCTCTGTCTCCATTTCTTTTTGTTTTCTTTATTTACATTCCAAATGTTGCCCTAGTATCCAGTCCCACCTCCCAGAGTGCTTTACCCTATCCCCCCTCTCCTTTGCCTTTGAGAAGGTGCTCCACCACTCCCACCTCTACTCCTCTCATCCACCCACCCTCCACCACCTCCACTCCCCCATTATCCTTTCCTGGGGCATCAAGTTCCTACAAGATTAGGTGTATAGTCTCCCATTGAGTACAGACAATGCAATCCTCTGTTACATATATACCTGTAGTGACAGGTACATGAGGTAGGCATGCTAATTTTTTTAGGCTGCCACACATTCATGCAAGGCT